>NC_042496.1:25989082-26025114 GCF_005508785.2 Acyrthosiphon pisum
AACCATGTTTTATTGAAATATCTAAATTAAATAAAAGCCTGGTTGAATAAAAATTCTAAATTAAATAAAAATTCTAAGCTTGGGAATTTCCCCAGCCCCCCGCACCAACATTTTGACAGAAAAAATTAGATTACAAACCAAATACAAACCGGCTACAAACGAATGGTGAAAAAAAAATTCAAAATTCAAAATTGGGGGGCTGGGGAAATGTACCTATGAAAATTACATTTTTATCAAAAAAATCAGGACATACAGTCTCAGTAGTTTTATACAGAAGTTGCGTGTGGCGCTATCTGTATTGCTTGTGCCAAGTATATTTGAGCCTTTGATATAGTAACGCTTTATACGACGTGGGCGCGAGACCGCAGGTCATGCAAGTATACGCGAGCGTTCGGAATAGATCACGCAGTAACGGGCCAACAGGGCACGCCATTTAATTGGGTGATCGTTCTGTCTCGTTACACACTGCTCTCTGGTCTCTGGATAGTTAAAACTTCGTACTTTATATTATCAAAGTATACAATAATATCTTTTGATTCCAGTAATTGACCAATTACTACAATGAATGGTTGTATTGGTATATCTAAACCTGTGAACAAATAGCCAACAAATTAAATTAAATTAACTTACTAAATGAAGGTATTTAATATTTTGAAATAAGTAATCTGAAATGTTTATTAAAATTATAAAAAAAAAATATTTTATTGCAGAAGCAGTGATCAATAACTTATAAGTAACCAAGTAAGTATCTATATAAAGTTCTGAAATACTATAAGTGTGAGTTATGTACTTATACTATACAAAAATCATTAGCCTCGTGCACCCTCACAAATAAAATAAAATGACCTTAATGATATATGTACTTAATTATATTTAGTACTTTAATTAATATAAAATTATTATTTATATTTAATATTCAATACATACCTTCTGGCTTCTATAACTTCTATGATGGATATAAAATGTTAAGGATAAATTGAGGATCGACTGATAATGGTTGTTTCCCAAAATTAGTCTAGAGTCCGACAATATGCTCCTATATGTTCCAATATGTTCCTATACACACCTCATATTAATATCACAATATGGGTTTTTCAGGAAAAATTAAATTGTCAGGTATCTAAATAAAATATTAAATAATCGGGATTTTACAGTTCACAAGGAGAAATAATATGTATTAAACAATTTTTGGAAAGCCTGGTGGGCCATGGCCCCAGTGCCCCCCCCCCCTTGAGCTGTGCCTGACCACTACGTACATAGTGTGTTATTAGTTATGTATGCAGTCTGCAGAATGGGGTATTATGATGGTGCGGTGTGAACGTTTCCTCATAAAAATCATAATGGAAATACCCCAATAATACAAAAATAATATATTTTTGTACATTTAAATTAAATATTTGATACTGTTCGCGCCATTAGGCAGCGCGAAAAAATGTTGTGCCACAGCTGCGCACGTTGTCTCCCTGCCAGCTGTGATACTAGCGGTCGCTCTTATCAGGCTGTGTAGCCGTATCAGTCATCGTTGTTATCCGTCGTGTGATTGTTAACCGTTTTTGTAAGTTAAAAACGTTTTTTCGTGAATTTATTATTGTCCCTCACTTCATAATTGAAACTTTTCGTCTTGTTCGTAATATGTCAGTCGTTTAATTTTTTTTCTTCTTTTGCCGGCACTCGAGCTGTGAGGTGTTCCAGCCAGTGTCAATATATTCAATATAACCAGTACTTTATACAGCAGGCACAAGGTACAAAGTGCAAAAACCTTGTGGCCCTAGCGTGTTACACATTAATATTTTATTCGTCTCATTTTCAATTCGTGTCTAATTTCATCGTTGTTTCTTCGTTCATGTTGCCTGTTCTGTGATTTGCTTCTGTAAGTATCGTTCGTAGTCACTACATTGTGCAATTCTAATATTATTTTCCCCATTCAGGGCGTTCAGAGACATACTTATAGAAGCACATGATTTGTTCGTTGTTGGTGAATTGCATGTTCAGTGATTTAAGCGTCTGATCTGGTGGCTCGTTAGTCGCACGTCTCGGGTTTGTCACATATTTTAGTATTACATTGTATTATTTTTTATTGTAAAAATTAGTGCATCCCGAGACGGTAGCGTTCCGGTTTGAAGCCGCTAACGAACACCAGATCCCAGGTAACAGGCTGACGAGCCTCATATTATTATTATACATTTTTTTATTGTGTTGAGCCAGCAGGGCTACCTCATATTATTATTATACATTTTTTTATTGTGTTGAGCCAGCAGGGCTACCTCATATTATTATTATACATTTATTATTGTGTTGAGCCAGCAGGGCTACCTATTAGTTTTTTAACACATTATTATATTGTTGAGCCAACAAGGCTACCTAGTCATTTATATTGTTTTGTATATTTTTGGTAAAAATAAAGTTATCATTATCAAAAGTTGCTTCTTGATTAATTTTATATTTATTATTATTACTGTATGATAATTTAGAGCAGTGCAACTCAGATTGCAACAGCGTAAAGGCACATCTGTTCCTTTAAGGCGCAGAGGCTAGGTGCGCTCAAACACTATTATAGATATATAATAATTATAATATATAATATAATATCATAAATATATAAATCATAATATTGTCGATAATTTAAATTACCAACAAAATCGTGTAAATAAACAAAAACAAATAAGATAATTTCCAGAATATTATTCATTAATTGTTATTTCTTGACCATTGTAACACATTTAACTTGCTTCTATTTTGTTCAGGTCTTAGACAAACGAGTGTCTACTTAAAATAATAGTTAAGTATACTTACGTTAGTTATGGACAATTGACGATATGTTGCATATTATAACATGATCTGGATCATCAACTGAAGTAGTAGAGGGAAATATTATACATAATATGTCGGATCACGGACAATGTGCGACAGCATATCAAGTAGACATGCCGATCAGCGGTTATATTATGTGCAACATAAAAGGGGAAAATGTCGTCGAAACAGTTTTTTTTTCTAACTTCGTTTGATAAAAATATAATAGCTACGATGCCACGCAGAAAATATGGTTTACAAGAAACACATTTACAAAAGCCAATAAAAAAAACAATATATTACGTAATTCGCGAGAGTTTTTTCGCTTTAAACGGTCAACTATAAGTTTTTTAGTGTATCGATAAAACGCGACGATTCATCATGGGCATCATTGTAAGTACGACGTACGTTATTGTTATTATAAATTATAATAATTTACATTAATTATTGCATTAAAAAACTCTCATGACAACAATAATATGTTATACTTTCATAATATAGGTATTAGGTTATTATGCTGTTCTGTAGTAGTACTAGGTATAGCGACTAGAACCCTGTTTTTTTTCAGTTCTGTTCCGGTCGCCGTGTTCCTCCAAGCGCAGTAAATATGCCAGAGCCGGCGAACTGGGCGAACCGACCGCTCCGCGAAAAACGTTTACACCACAATCTAACTTAATATACAAATAAAAAAACCCGGACGTCATTAGAAGAACAAAAATGTCGGTGACGGTATCGGTGCGGTTATTCTTCTTCTTCAAAAAAAATGAACATCAGTTCTGTTTCATCAATATTTAACAATGATGTTTGGTTAGTACCAAAATATAAAATTTGATGTAAAATCCAAACGAACAACGGTATTAAGTGTATTAAGTTGCTACTTTGAGTTACACGGACTATAGGTACTATCAAAATATCAGTTCCAGTTACTAATGAGTAATGACAAACAATATAACAAATAACGATAAATATTTTTTCAACATTTCCTGAAAAATATTATAAAGTATAATTTATAATACAATATTATAAACAAAAAAAATGTTCGTTTTGTTTTTAGTATAATATTATTATTTATTTAACAAAATAATCTATGATTACTGATTTTTGATTTTTAAATTGATTTGATAATTCATTTAGTACCATCTCCGATTAAAGTTAACCGGAGTTTAGTCGGCCGAATTTTCCCGGTTAAATATCTGCTATCAGCTGATTAAGCGTAATCGAAGTTTAATTTCAGATTAAAAAAAAAAAAAATAGTATTGGTAATTATGTCTGAAAAATTAAAAATTGAATTAAATTAAAATTAAATTTTTTTCGAGTTCATGGAAGAAACTCCATCAAATTTATCTTCAAAATGTAATTTCGATTTGGATTTTACCATACATTATTGTACACCTTATTAGTTATTGACTTTCCAAGGGATTCGTTTTGGAAACAATCCAATCGTGGCCTCTCAGGCAAAATAGTATATTATTATTTTAATGTGCGCCTAACCGCAGTAGCCACACACTCGTATTTACAACGACCGTCTCGCCGATTATTATCAATTATTTATAAAAACCCATTTTAACGTATAATACACTGCAGTAGGTATATATAGTGTCTGCAGTAAAATGGTTTTCCCGCTGGACTAATAACCATTTCTATATAATGCAATAATATAATGTCGGTTGCACGACGGTGCGTTAAAAATTTAAAATCCGCTTAGCCCATTACCGCGCACATAACGGTTAATAGAATATTATATATTATTATTATACACAAAAGAGAGGAGAAAAACAAGAAAACGAGGAGAAGTGAGACGAAAAAGACACGACGACGACGATAACGTAGCTGCTGTGTATTATAGCGATAATATAGTGTGCGAGACTCAACGTCGTAAATAAACTATGAGGCATAAGTTCGGGCGGCTGCTGCAGACATATCGTAACGTCATATTATTATATTATAACATGTCCGGACCATGCGCAGGGTTTAATGTCATGTGACCGCGGCAAATGTAAATAATAATAATAATAATAATAATAATAATGTGTACCGACGGTGGACGCGACGACGCCAATTATTAGTCTTTGTCGTGCGTTTTGTCCGAAAATGTGTACATATAATGCATAATAATAATATATTATAATGTATATTATGCATAGGTACGTTTTGAGCATAATATTTTTTATGCTCGCCGCCGTCGGTCTGTCGCCGGCTCGACGCGCGCGATAGGTGTTATGAAATATCGCGGCCCAAGTCGTGACGTCCTAGTTTTTTTTTTTCTCTTATTTATCGTTATTATTTCGCCGCACAACTCGTTTGCCGCCGCCGCCGCCGCCGCCGCCGCGAGGTCGTGAGGCGCACAACAAAGGAAACGCTATACGCGATTCGATTTCGCGCGAGCGCGCTCGCGCCATTTGACTCCTTGGTCGGTCGGTCGGCCAAGGACGCGCGCGCCCCGAGTTCGCACGCCGCGACGCTAATACGCAAATTATACGCGTATATTATTGTTATTAATGTAATGGCGTGTGTGCGTGTGCATTATCCACACGAGTCCCAGAAGTCCGGCCAATCATTTCCGCGGAAAATCAATGATTTCGATGCCAATCCATGTCCATAATATGATTTTTTTTTAATAGCGCGCCGGTTTTCTCCTGCCTATGATTATAATTTTTTATTGTTATTGTTTTAATTCACTATAGCTGTTCATAGCGTAATTAAGTGCGCTCCCTACACGTGGCCACGCGGATCAGGTACAGGTTTATTTCGGTTGGCGTAATAGCAGCGCTGGTCCGAAATGTTTTACTAATACAATGCAGGGATGCGCCATTTGAAATTTGAACCACATGGAGGTTTTTAAAAATTATTAAGTATCATAGTAATAATTATAATATATCGTTAGAATGAAGATCCAATCATCTTCATAGGCGCAAATAGACAAATTATTTTGGGGGGACTAAAGCCCCTCCTATAATATTTTCTAAAAATTATATATGCTCAGTATTAACTACTGACTTTTGAACTGGGGGGGACTCGACATAAATGTGGGGGGACCAAGTCCCCCCAAGCCCCCCACCTATTTGCACCAATGATCCAATGTATAAAACATAAGTGTGTACGCGGCTTAAGATGATATTAACCTACCCCTCGACGATGCACTGTTTACATACTTTTCTACGATTCATAAATACATTTCAACAACAAATCGTATTGACTAAAAAGTTATTTATAAAATACATAATACTATTTGTTCATCTCTGCTGTATGTATTGTAAACACTTTACAGTGCAACGCGCAACAATAT
Source organism: Acyrthosiphon pisum (assembly GCF_005508785.2). Taxonomy (NCBI): domain Eukaryota; kingdom Metazoa; phylum Arthropoda; class Insecta; order Hemiptera; family Aphididae; genus Acyrthosiphon; species Acyrthosiphon pisum. Next base: position 25,995,159 of record NC_042496.1, read on the forward strand.
AAGCTAAGTTAATAACATAGTTGTTGGTTGTTCCAATGTTGCTTTGCGGCTTTTTGACGCATAATGACAGTTTTAATCCAATAACTAAACAAAATAAAATTCATGATTTATAAACGATTAAAGGTACCCTAATTATTATTGAACATGATTCCTCTTCCTAAGAACCTTATTGTTCTTAGGTTGTTCTAAGGACCAAACGTATTACGTGCGAAAGCTTATGCTTGGATAAAAATTCTACTACGAATTGCAGTTAATCCATCATGGTAAAAATATTGTATTGACGAATCCACTTATTATTTACCGTTTAACAGATGCGCAATATGGATACGCATTCATTTTTATATATATTTTTAATTTTACATATTTTCACATATTGGGATGAAATTAAAATCGAGTGGAAACCAGTGGCGGATCCAGAGTTAGGAAACTGTGGGTCGGGACATTTCAAGGGGCCACTTATTAAAACCAGATTATAAATTTATACTTGTGTACTAGGTATATAAAACAAAAAAAATCGTTTATACTGTATGTGTGTTTATTCGAGGGTTCAAGTGTCCAACTACCGTCTACCCAAGATATGAAAAGAGTCAAAGATCAGCAAATATTTTTTTTATTAGCACTATCAAATCATTTTTTATAAGCAAATGAAAAAAAAACAAAAAAACCAAATGTTTAAAAGCAAAACATTTTTATTTTATTTATGTTATCTAAAATAATGACTCGCTGTTGCACAGATAATTTTCCACCCTATATGTTCAGAAATTTTAGAGCCACTACTACAAACACAGAAAGAAAAAGATTGTTCTGCGCAAAACAGTTTTTGCTATGCTGCACATTTTGTGACACAACACATGCGGGTGTGAAATCCTCTTAATAATGACTTTGTTGTTTTTCAAGTTACAATTTGCGTATACCATTATACAGACAATTACTACTATGGAGAAAAGAAATTCTTCATGATAAAATGGTATATTTTTCACCTTGGTTATACTTAAAAGCGATTTTCGTATTATAATGGATTAAGTACATACAGAATCTCGTCATATGTATAAATTCCTTGGCTTTATATACGTTTTTCATAAGATTTCTTAGTGTACCTATATGCGTGGTTTTAACGTAGCTTATATCATAATACGTTGGTATAACAAGCATAAATCATTTAATTTCTTAAATAACAGTCATGATATAATACGCTGTAGGTACCTACATTTAAATATAATATATTTAATTATATTATAATTCTTACATAATAATGAGTATGTTTATAAAATATATACCTATATAATCCACCTTTTGAAGTAAAAATACATCGACGACGTAGCAAATCAAATTCTGCAAACGTGTTTTAATATGTAATTCAGTATAAATCCATCGTTACGAATTAAAAATTACATCGAATAAGTCACTCTGAGGCGAGAACGTTCATTAAATACGACAATATTAAAATTATAAGCTATAAATAAACAAGGATTGAACCTTACACCACCCCTCGGCGATGCCAATTCGAAAATAATTACTATTGATTGAAGTCGTACATAATATTATTATGCACGTTTGTTCTATCGGTTATGTTATGCGTGTACGGTATAATATTTAATACCCGTTCACGATGCATTAGCTCGTTCGGTTAATTTGTATGTTAATAATATTATGATGACATTAGGGATACAAGAGTATCCGTATACGTCCCCACATGCACGCGATTCGCATTTACGGATTTATGCACTTTCGCGTTATGAAACCATAAACGTTGATGGGTTTTTTTTTTTGTTTTCAGTTTTTACCGGTTTCAACCGTTTCAGGTCAGCGGCGGAGAACGGCTAATGGACTTTAAAAAAGATTTTACGAAACAAAACACCAAAAACAACAACGTACCGTATATCAGGGTTCCGGTCTAACGTATACATCAGTAAACTTATACGAGTAATATATGCATACATATCGTAATTATAAGTACCTATACATTATATTATGGTAACCGATCGAAACGGAAACGATTATTCAACGTGCGTGCATGCGTGTGCGTATGAAAAAGACGAATGCGAATATAACTGTACATTGTTTTAGTAGGTATTTAATATTATGTATATGCGGGCATAGAGTTTATTGTTTTGTTATTACCATTATTCCGTATATTATGCGAGTCGAACAACGGTGTTGGGTATTACTAAATTTAAAAACCGTTCTATTGTTTAGCACGCAGTCCGTGATATATTATAGTGTTTCAAACGTAATATTTTTAAGTAATTAATAGACATTTATCATTATCACCGGAGGCGGCTAGAGTATACTGGAATAACATTTCCAAATGGTTTTCGTAACAAAAAAAGAAGTGAAACGAGTGGGGTCAATATAGTTTGTAAATTAAGAATGATACTTAATTGAATATTTTTTTAATTTATTAACTTGAGGTCGGGTTTTTTGAGAAAATAACAAAATGTCAGGTAGGTATATATAATGTATAATTATAAAGATCACTTGATTTTACCTTGGATTCCGAATGCATTTTTATAATTAAATTCTAAAGTCGCCAACCTACAAACAAATAAATAAACAACGTCATGACATTTTACTATAAACATTGAAGAAAAACATTGCTCCCGATGGTATAATACTATAATCACATAACACTACTAAGTACTAAATACTAATGCTAAGTAATTATATTACGAAACACTGCAGTCTCCGGCTAATGTGTGTATAATAAATAACACGAGTAATTTTTTAAATGACCTCACCACTGAATTTGGTGCAAGAAAACAACAACAATAAATATTATGTTATTATTTATTAGTCATCATGTATCGTGAAATACCTACTGTAATATATTATATTATATTACATAAGTGACAAGCTGCATATTAAATTGATTACTCGTAACGTACTAAACAAAACCCAATTAATAGTTGGTCTACCTATACAAAACAAATTTATTTTTCAGTTTGTTTACTTTTTTTTTTAGTTACTTGTTTAATGACTTCCTCGGTAAAAATCATCCAATGACCAATTACATTACATGTGTTTCATTAAAACCAAATGTATTGATTATTATACATCGATAAGGAATGACTGCCCAAATTAATTTTAAGACACGACGGTCGCGATACGATATTTTAAATGTATGGGCTGTATTTTAATTCATCTTTCGGTTTTTTTTTTATTCTTTTGTGACGATAAAGTAATGATTACTAGTTCAAAAACCGAACCGACTACATACAGTATTATATACGTTCTTTCATTTTTTACTTATGATAGATACTACCCATCTATATGTGTATGACTAAGGTATCATTAAAATTTAGAGTATTAGGCCTTGATGTATTTCAAACTTTTAATTTCCAAAATATAAAAATGAACACTGCTTGTAGGTAGTGTGATCAAAAGCACCAATAAAATACATAGACATATGTAGTATAATATTATGATGTAATGTGTCAACATAACCTATCGTTATATTAGGTATGTTATGTCTTCGCGAAACCACTAACTAGTATAGGAATATCTATTGATCGCTATTGTTTATTCAACGAAAATGTGGTAGAGAAATGTCTGCTCATCGCTGACGAAACTCAAATACCCCGGCGTGTGTAATCGGAACGGATCTATATAGTATTACCTACACAATTATTATTACGTATGCTCGAATGGAAATCTTATGCATTGCTATAATAGTGTCACTTCCGTAACTCGAACAATATTGAGAAGGAAAAAAATTCAGTCTAGGAAGTTTTCAAGGCGAGGAATATTAAAAATAAATAATAAAACATTAACTTAAATAATATTGTCTCATAGTATAATACCTATATCATACAATTTAAAGACGACATTAAGTACAATTAAGTATTCAAGCAATATATACCTATATTATATATTTTTTTAAAGGTAATTAAATTTTCCTAAATAGGTGATTACAAAAAGTGATTATACGTCATTACTCATTATACACTATATTTATATATATATATAGATATGCTAAACACCTAGTATTGATTGTATGTTATTTTTAACTTTATCCTAATTATCGTCTAGAGTCTAGACTCTATACTCTTAGACTTTAAAGAACCAAAATGCGTATTATAACCAATCGATAGCCATACTTAGTCCTCAGACAATTCATAATAAAAACCTAAAATGGAAAGATTTTGCGACTAGTGAAATATATTTTTAACTTCTATTGTTATCTAAGTCACGTATAGGTTCATAAAAGGAAATCGTCTGATAATCGTATATCAGTATTGTACATCTGTAATCTGTACTGCGAGTCGAAGAAGTTTTCTGGTCTGATCGAGTCTGTTTCAATATAGCTGGGACTATCCATAGATACACGTCATGGCGTAGCTTTCTCGGTTGATATTCCCATCAATAATAATAATAACGTCCAATTATTTGGCGACCTTCTTAAAATCACCCGCGCGCGAGTGACTCAAGTTATTCTCGTTTGGGTGACTGCCATAAAATATTATATACACACGCGATGCGTACAATACGTGATTCATATTATAATTATTGCATGGCCTACAAGGATTTTACCATTAATCATGTAATGATAATAATAATAACGGTCGATTATAAATAATAAAATATATAGCGATACGCGTCGTCGTCATTTCGACTTGTAACATCACGGCGGAAGCGGGTTACGTGGTGCCGATTGCGGTCCATATACCGCGGTTAAATATTGAAAAAACTTAGTGTCATCAAGCGAAGAGCTACACATCCGCGTCGTGCGATGATTTTCGACATTATTGTATAAATATTATATATTACGGTGCCATTATCCCGACGACGACGAAGACTACAGCAACGGCGTGCATGCCACGCACGACCCACATGGATTATCGTCACCGAATACGGGCCGACGTCTGTTGTATAAGTAGGTTTTAGAAAATGCATATTGTAAATGTACCTACCGAATAAATCATATGGATAAATATTTCTCATATACGCGTATATGGATATGTATTATATTGTGTGTTTTCTGTGTAGTGTAAATACATGTGTATATTGTATATACTTGTATATACAGGTACAGTGGACACGTCTAATGTATATATATATATATATAATATAACGAATTATCATCGATGACGACTATATATAGTACTATGTATATATTATTATTAAAATATATAAGATTTGCTCTAATGGAAACGTTAATGGCAACGTGCAGCAGCACTGAGTGCACGTGACCGATATGTTTGGTTCGAGGAAGGAATCTGCACGGGCTCCTATGTTATAATAACGATATAGGTTTAATATTATATCCTGCACAATGTACATATGCATCATCCATCGGTACGAAAACGATTTGCATCCGTCAGAGGCAGACAGCGGTAAATGGTAATACATGGGCATATTTTAAATTTATAAACATTTAAAGTGGTTAAACCTTAGTGTGTGTAAAATTGGTGCGATTATAAAACACTCTGGACGAAAACGTTTCGATATTGACACCGTATAATTATAATAACATTGTTTTCAACTATATATTACATTATTATTAAAGCGTCCAATTATATTGTCAAGACTAGAATACCTATATATTTTAACATGTTATATATCGTTGTTACATAATATTATACTTGCAAGAGAACCTCCATAATAATATAACACACGCGCGGTGCATTATCATTTACCGGTGACGCATCAACATTTGTTATAATACTATTATACTGCAGCTGATATTATATTTTATTGAAATTCTCTTCTCGCCGTTATACCTTTATAGGTACACATAATATTATTCTCGCAGGCTTAAAAATAAACTAGTAATTTATATACGGTTTAGAAACAGCGTGAACCTAGTTTTATTGATCTTTGTGTTCTAGATTATAACAACGTACCTTACTCCCAGCGGCGGTGACATAAATGTACAGCGCAGCGGTCGTTAAAGTCTTGGGGTCAAACAGCACGGAATCTTCATAAATTGAAATAATATTGGGAAAGTGCTGACTACATTAGAATATTAGATATTGGCATATAAAAAACTTCAAAGAATTACGTATTATCCTCGTCTTTAATAAATTGTTTATATATTATAATACACAATTTAGGTATACGCATAAAATATAACATATTAAGTATTTAATTACTATTTACTACCCTCCAACTATAAAATATTTATGCATTTAAAGCTTTATAATTTACAGTTCCTTCATAATATGTTAATATAAATAAACATAATAATTAAACTACAATAATTTTCTTTGGACTTAATTGTTACTTAAAAGTCAAATGCGTATTGATTAAATTAATATATTTCTTTAAGTATATACCTATATTTTTTAACATTATTATACATAGGTATAAGGCACCTACGATAGTTAAATTGTTCAATTTAATGCGCAGTGTAGCTGTATATATTAATGTACTTTAATTTATATTATAATATAATTATATATCTTATACACTTTGCATAATATTCACGGAAGTGGTGCATTATTGTTGTTATTGTTTTGATTGAATTATATTTGTAATGCAATTCGATCGCTACAGCAGTTTAATTTTTACATTACAAAATATAATAATAATATTATTAACATCTCAGAGCTTATTAACTTTTATGTACTGCAGCATAATATATAGGTACTAGTAGGTACACTAAATATGATATGCTGATTTATCGTATAGAACAATTTTGAAAATGTGACAGGAAAATTTCTCGAGGCATGAACCTTTATATCTGACGTTCGTCGCCGCTTCGAATTACCGTGTCAACGGATTAAGCGAATTACCGTGTCAACGGATTAAGCGAATTAAATCTTACACCTCTCCAGTCATATACATGTTTGATAAAGGTATATAATGAAGTCGTTACATTAATTTACGTTCTTAATTGTAGAGAAAGATTGTAGGAAGTAAACCCACTGCAGAAGTACTTATTTCATGGATGCTGCAGTATCTGTATACTATAAATATATTATATTATGCGGCGCGACGAGGTTTATCATTTATTATAATAAATGCATGGATCGTCGAAATAATTTAAATATCTTTAAAAGTAGTAAATCTAGTTTTATGTTATTCAGCTCGAGCGTTATTTTTATGATTTTTGTTTCAACGGATCATAAATAGTTAAAAACTTTAAAAGTCTGCAAGAGCCGACTATTACAATCCCGGCTTATAGCCAATTTCCATTTATATAACACGCCGTGGACAACATTTATTTATTTTATACGGATCAACCTGGGATCATTCCATGTTTTAAGACCTAAATCTTTTGTCAACATAAAAAAGTTTTGTATAAAAATATTCCTCATAATTAAGAATTTTTATAAAATAATAGTTCTAGATAGTTAAATAATAGGTATAGTGACTTTATTGTTATAGACACTATCTACGAAAACACTGCAGCAAAACCATTTACAGTACATCGTATTACCTACAGACGAACAGCAAAAACAATTCAACTGAGCAGAGCTGCAACTTGTATGTGAACATTTACATTTTTTTTACAATTCGGTGGCGCAAAAAAAAAAATACAACTTGATTGCCCACACACATTTTTACTGAGTGTGGTGAAAAACCATAAACAGTAAACTCATTTGCAATCATAGATATAATAAGTATGTACTTACCTGGTACCTACCTGCAGAGGTCATAATGCGGGAATTTCAATGTCTATACTCCTGCATATTACAGAGTTATGAATTTTGAAATTCTAAAAAATCTGAAACTGAACCTAGGTACTAAAAATATGTAAAATCCAAAACGATATAGGTAATCTATACAAACAATTACTTTTATTATATTATTTATTTATATTACTCTCGAATATTCGATAATTTGTATTGCTATCTGTAGCCGATGACTAATTTAGCTTGGGTAGGTTAAAATTTAAAAATATTTTCAGGTAAAAAATGTTGAATGTGAGCATAAGAGTTGCACCACAACTGCAGTTGTAGGTACCTATTTTGTATTATAAATAGATGTAAACGATAAACTTTCGAAATAATTATATGAAAATAATAGGATACATATACATAGGTACAATTTTGGATCATGACCAGGCATGCATATTTTTGTATAAAAAAGTTTATTTGGCCCTTGCAGGTATATACTGTACTGTATTGTAATATTGTGATTATATATATTATGTGTGTGGATAGGCAGGATAGCTAACGCGAGTCACGACCAACATATATATTGCAGATCAAGAAACGTTCTAAAATCGAAAATTGCGTATGACATAGGTACCTATAATACCTATATAATATACGATATTACAATGTACCTTAAACGGCTTGAACTATGTAGGTATAACACCACTAACGTGGCCAATCACACAAGCACCTCACTATATAAACATAATATATGTTTATAACACGATACTCGTGCGCCTCATACGTTGAACGATTCGACTTTTCAAACCCGAAATAATCTATAGCGTACCTATATATTGTACAATTTAATATTTATAATAGTGTAATATACTAATATGTAAGTCCGTGTGTGTTGTGAAAAACTATTTGGAGGGGCCGTCGATGATTTATTTATGAAATAATATCTCTGCACGTAATGTAATATAATATATGATATTATGTGGATATAAAGAGTTCGGGTGAGAGGCCGCCATCGGAATTTTTTCCGAGCGATATTTTAAAATAGTTTACGTAACACGAGCTCGTTCAGATCACGCAGCGCAGTGGAAAACTCTATGCGATAGGAGCCACATCTAGGACTAGGAAATGGAAAACACGACGAGTCACTGTCGGCCATCGCACGGGGTCGGCGATTCAATATATTATCATTACAATATATTATATACCACCCGAAATGTGCGCGTGTCGAAAATATTATTATAGACACACTGCGGGTAGATACCACGATATATATTATATATATTATACACATATCACTCCATTATATTATAGAGAAAGCCGCACCAACGATCCTATATTCGTTCTAATATTATAAACACTGCGTATGCGATATAATAATTCTATGAAGCTTTGTGCGCGCATACCTCTCTATAAGGTTTTATTATCTTCCGGTAATGATTTTTTCCATCTTCATCGTTTTCCCCACGCGTATTCTGATTTATCGTCCGAGACCCCCGGGGGGGGACCCACTGTCCCTCAACCGTGGTATAATAAATTATGCCAGGTTACCTAACCGGGTCGCCGCGGCTACCGGGTGCGAACGATCATATTATAGCGCCGTCCATTTCATATATACCTATATCGCATCCTCTTGCTGCAGCCACGATAGACCGCACTTATAAAATTAATATTTTATAAATACTCGTATAAACGATCAACGTCTTCGGTTCCTTCTAGTGTTATTATATTATTTACTATACACGTGCATTAGTCATAAACCCGATAGGTATTATCTTATATACATATAAGCGCGTATTATACAGCTCGCAGCCGTTATAATATATATGGCACATATACGACCGTAAAATATGTATACATAAATATAGTTTTTTTTTTTAAAAATATACACCAGTCAGCCGGGGATGGCGCGATGCACGTGTTATTATTATTTGTATTATTACGCTCGACCTGCACGTGGTGAACTCGTAGAGTTCGTCCGAATCGTTTACTGCCGCTTTAAGTTATTTTTGAAAAGACGAATTTGGAGTAGTCGCTGGTACCGCTTTTTCATAGGAGTTCGTAGATAAGCCATTTATACGTGGTGTTTTTATGGCTATAGTGGGTATACACACACTGGTGCAAAACTATTAAAGTAGGTATTTTGTTCAAACCGTGTTATATAAAAAATAATTAAAACACGGTATTCTGTGCATACCTATATAGGTACTGTACTATCATATTATTATGGTTTTAAAATACAAAATTCTACCGCTAGAAATGCAATACCGTTATCTATAATCTATATATTATATTATTATTTATTATAGTTATTGTTTACTTTTAGTTCCGGTATAACACGTTCACGCGGCTTTTACGGTAGTTTTTTCGAAGTATACCCTCTGATATCGGCTGTACGTAGGATTTAAAATAAACGATTTTCAAATCGATTATGTCACTCCGTTACGGTGTACGGAATAAGTTATGAGAGTAAATTATTAGGTGTTAAAGGTGCCGGAGCACTTCAAACGTCAATCACTTGTTGTAATATCGATATTGTTCGGTTTATTATAATTTGTCGGTCACCTATATGTATCAATATAATGGCCTATAGTCTTGTAATATGTTAGAATTTGACAACCAGTCGACCTCCAATGTATTCGTGACACTTATTCGGGGACAAATTGCAGTGTTGCGTTCTGAAGATGACGCATGTAATATTATATTATGTTCTACATATCATTATACCATAACTACACAACGCCGTATAGTACCATAAATACTGAACACTACTATAGTAAAAGTTGATACGCTTGTAGGAGTTATTTTTGTTTCATAATACTCCGATTTAGAAAATAAATTATACAGTAATATAACTCATAATATAGTCTTATAAACTATTACCTACAATAGAATTAATGCGTCAACGATTAATAATGCGTTTAAAAAATAATAGAGTTGTGTGCAACCACACTTTGGTATTTTATTTAGGCTGACTATAGGACGTACGAAAAAATATTAATGCGCATCTTCTACTTATATTATTGAAAATATCATTTCAAACATACTCAATAAAAATAATATTTTAAACTTACGTAATTTTATTTTATGGTTTTTTTTCACTAGTTTTGAAATATCTTTGAACTTTTTATCATAATAGTCACGATTATATAAACACGTACACCTAATAAACCACATGGTTATCTTTGGACTTTTAATGAGATATTTTATTTACTCGTATTTTCCGCTGTTTTGTGTTTTTCGAAATTAAATGCATATTATTGCATATTATGCTTGTATCTCGTTATTTTTTTTATGGGTCACACGAATATGATTATTTTGATCATTTTTACGAACGTAGCAAGTTTATTGTCCACGTATACTATACAGAGTGATGTTGTTTTGGATTCACACACGCATATAATTTCGTTTGTTCGTTAATATGTGTGGTGTGATGACACAATAATATGCGTTTTTATTTATGTTAACAGGAAGTTATCACAATGTTTCGGTCATAAAGAACTTCGTATAATTCGTATCACTATGCGGGTTTTTTGAATTTTGTTAAAACCAGTAATTTTAAATTACTTTATACTTATACTGACAGAGACTATGTTTTTGCAAACAGACCACATCCGCTTTGATTTTTACCTTTATATAAATTACCTTTATATATTATGAACAATACGCAAATGCAAGTAATAATATGTACTTTCGTGACATTGTGACTATGATCTTTGTGAATAGACAATCTAAAAAATAGTTCGCGATTTCCTATTTCATTGTCATGGTCAACTGTATGTGCGGGCGGTTTTAATTTTTCAATCTAATAAATATTTAATATTATTATTAGCGAACATAATATTTTCGAGAGTATAATATAATATAACACGATATTATAATACACCACGTATAGACGGTATACAATATAGTTTCGCAAGCGCCTCAAGCCGGGTCGCGGTACAATGTCTAATCAAACTGTAATAATAATAATTATATTATGCAGTCCAATGCCACAGCCTGCACCGACGCCATCCGTGAACCTGCAATAAATTTGAATTCGCTGTACAAATGTAGAATAATGTATTTTGTATATCACTAAATTCCGTTGCACTGAAACGACGTACACTGCAGCAAAGTCGGCATGATATTACGATTTAAATATTTAATAACATACAATTGGACCGATAATCACGAGACGGACTATTGTGTCTGGCTGTATACTAGAAATTCTATACGATATTGTTTTTATCTATCGACTTTAAACACATGATCCTATACAAATTTAATATGGAAATGAGAATATGAACATAATATTGTAAACGAGGGTCGAGGGTGGTATATATTTCCCAACTCTCCAGCCTGCCAGTTCTTATGCTCATCGTAGCTGTGTCCTAGATCATCATCGTTACCGGACGTCCTATCCTATAAACACTCTTAATCTTAAGCTTATAGGCTAAGTTATAACCTCACTTGACCCGTTTAATAAAACGAATAAGAAGAGTATTAAAATTATATGTCCTATAGATTTATAAGACATGATAAGTTATAACTGACGTAAATGAATGAATCGCTATAGTTTATTTTGTGTGGAGCGTTTACCTATACGACCTACAATATGATCTTGAACACATAATGTCATAATCACAAAATTGGAATAGAAGTTATTTCTATACGTCATATACCTACTTATGCAGCAATGTAATACCATCATTATTATTGTTATTTATTATATCATGTTATATAATATAGCTGTCATGACTGTCGTATCCATCGATCGATGACATTATTACGTTTCGGCAGCCGTAGAAATCACTAACTTTACCGGATCGCCATATATAACTGGCGGTACCAATACTAATACTGGCCATGTGCCTATGTGTATTACCTTCCTATATTCGTTTACGTATACGTGCCTCCTGTGTATACCATCCTTGGTCACGTGGGCCTATATAATTGTCATCGTTTACTTACATCGACAACAATACTAATCGCACTATAATTATATATATTATGATGCCAAGATGATATTATTTGGCACGCCCGATGCTTGTTATCCAGTATTATACCTAGGTAAACGTATAAAGGTATAGGTACGTTACTCGCTTAAGCTAAACGTCATAGGTATTATTATTATAATAACAATATTATTGTCATCGGCCCCGCGACCGAAGACTTCGCGACGTTGTAGGATATTTAAGCTAATCGCTTTCGTAATACGATCTTCAACCATGAGACACGTCAAATTTAACTGTTGCGAACGAAAATTACAACCTTCTAAGTCGAATCAACAAGGTCGATTTCAAAGGGCTTTTATTTTTTCCACTTAGAATATATTTTGTTCAGCAAATACGATTATCTCGATGTGCAGTATTTTAACGCTGGAGACAATTTATTGACCTCTTCGTCCGCTGCAGTACGTCCACGACCATTATTTCTTATAAAACGACCATCTATAGTAGGTATATATTCCAAAGATGGATTTTTATGCAACAATTTTATGTTGCAAACAACAATAATCATATATAATTTCATATTAATAGGTACAATTTTTATTTTGTTTTATAGGTATATTGGCGATATTAAACATTGTATATATAATAATGAACAATAAAAAAAAAAATAAAACAAGTTAAAGTTATAGTTGAAACAGTTATATTTTTGTGGTTCGATAAAATGGGGTGGTGACAATTAATTAAACGCATTCTTTCTACGATCCACGTTAATCAACTTCTGTTTTTTTAACGGTTATAATCATTTCTTAATGTTATTTAGTATTAAATTGACAATTATATTGTTCCAGGCATAGTAATTTAAAAAACAGCTTATCTCTCAAGGTGAGAGGGAGTGAACCCATCGCCTCTTTTAAAACACCACACAGTTGCAGAACGTTTAGAAAACTGAAGAAAATTTCATATAGATCTAATAATTATTTGAGAAGTCTATAGCGAAAATAATAATATATAATGCAGAATAAATTGTTACACAAGTTCGCATAATATTATTATTATTTATGACTGTACCGAAGACGTGCGTGTGGGGGTGATATCGAAACATTATAATATAATGCTAGTAAGTACCTGAGGAGTAAGTGAATATAGAAAACGAATGAATATAAATTATTATCATCGTATTTATTATTATATACCTACGTGCACACAATATCATTATAATATAATATTTTAATATTGTATAGCCGCCGCGTTTACGAATAATAATTTACGCACGTCGGACCGTTTACAGTTTGCGGTCGTCGCGTTTAAGTCACATGCGTATAGTGCACTGCGCGTAATAGGCGATTTGTAAATAATAATAATTTATGACGTACCTATTATCTTCGTATGATGGCGTTATAATAAAATATAATAATATTATTATGTTGTGTAAATATAATAATAATAATGCGAGAACGGTCACGGCGGCGCGAACGGACTCGGCACGCGTTTCAAAATACCGTCCGTCGGTGGTTATGAGGTTTTTATTATTTTTCTTTATTTCCCATTTACAGTTATCATTCGCGACGGAAAAAATATTATTAGCCGACGTGTGTTCGCGATCATCATGCAGAGACGGCAACACGGCTGCAGCTCCAGTCCTTCAGCAGGTGGGCGGATTATACAGCGCGTTTACCACGATTTGTCCGGCGAGATCGTGTGTGTGTGTATAAATAGTGTGGACAACGATATAATAATATTATTATTAACTTCCGTGTTGCCGCTTCGCATGAACATTGAATGGTATAATATTATATTATAATATAGGTTCGCGTGCGCGATTAGCGTGCATTTTATTTTTCTAGTCGTGACACTCGTCGCAATTTCATCGCAGTTTTCTATTATCATTATTAATGTTGTTTTTTTTTTCGCTAATTTTATTCGACCGTATACACATAATAGGTACCTACCAATATGGCTACGCGTTCCGTCTCTTCCGCGGGAACACCCTCCAAAGCGCACTCTCATATAACACTATATAGGTATTAGGTGCTGTTATAATATTATGTGCGCGTGCGCTCGAACATTTCCTATAAAATGAAATAAGACTCACACAACTGCACATTATCATAATAATATAATATTTTACTATTATGGAGACGTGGACAAAATCGGTTTGTCGCGTGATCGCAGAAAGTACATCGGGCTGTGTATTTTTTTTTGTCTCCATTCGACAAAGAGACTATACTGCAGACACGCGTCAGCTGTTATTACGTGACGACGTGTATTATATTATGGCGTGTACTTGTATATAATATAATAGTATATATATGTGTGTAATGTGTATGGTCGTGTGAATAATATTCAGTATTTAATAATAATAATAATAATAATATTTAATTTTGCGTGGGGGGGGGGGGCTGGAGGAGTCAAAAACTACTGATAAAAACGTCAGACAATACATTTCCGTGGAACGCGCGCGTATATTATAATATGTAATATAATATTATTGTACTAAATGGTTTAATTTGCTTTATAGTAGGTATTGATAAGGATATACATAATATATATATACTAGTTGCATTAATATGATATCATTCTATATCTATAGTAGTACAGTGTTCGGATTAGCAATACTAATATCATCATTTATCGCATATCAGTATTAAAATAGGATACTTTATGAAACAATATTCGTTATTTTCTTTGGATTTTATTAATGAGAATCATTGATAAAACGTGAATATGTGATACAATAATATAGTAAAATCTTGCTTTAGACCACGAGGGACCCGAGAAATCTTTTGACATTTCAGTTTGGTTTCTAGAACTGTAGAAGAAAAAAAATGTTTCCAATTGCATAAATTTAAAAATAAGTACCAATTTTAACAAGTTCTAATATAATTTATAATGTGACTGTTAACTCTAAAATAAATGATAATAACGAATCCAAAGAATCAAATCTTTTAACATGGAAAAATGTTTTTGCACTACCTAGAAAAATATCGGTTATGGTTTTTAAATAATTTAAATATATTGTCTGGTTCTAATGATCTTATAATATTCTAGTTATTTTCGGTACGGTTCCAGTTCCTGTTCTGAACTGCCTTAAAATTATGTCAAATCCACAATGTACATAAAAAATATGGTAGGTAATCAAAAAAATGTATTGACATTTTAAATATATAAGGTTAAGGTAGGTATGTTGATTTTCATCAAGTGATAAGAATATAGAATTGGGGATAGACTTCTATTGAACGTCAACCGTCATGAATAACTTACTTTACACTTTGAGCCGTTAAGCGATAACCCTAGGAAAATTGAAATAATCAACCAAACTAATCAAATCTTTCTGGAGTTATTGATAATAATTATCTAAAATATTTACACGCAAATACATTTTCATGTCTTCAGCAAAGTACTGTACCTAGATGACCATAATATGATATTGTATGAAAATACGACAAATTAATTTTTAAACAATTAATGAAAAGTTATTATATCGTTTAGTGTTAAATGAGAAAAAAAAATTGTAAATCGCTATGTATATACAAGAGATAATTAGTTACATGTTTTATACATTTTATAGCCATCATATTTAATATATAACATTGTATAAACGTGAAATTGAACGTAAGATATATCCACTTTTTATTTTGGAAATAAAAAATGTCAAATAAACTATGTATAAGCTTATGTACCCATAGTAAAGGTACTGATGTTGACTGCTCATCCCATGAGCATATTTTGAGAATATGCCATAATTTTGTACGCACACCTTCGAAACAAAATTGTTTTATACTATTATAATAATATTACCAATTCTATATTCGTTACAATATCGTGTACGTATGTCAACATTATTATATGGCATTCGTTAGTTCCTATAGGTGCAGTGCCTTTATTGGATATGACGATATGAATACAGGTATAATGTATATTATATAATAGACTATATATTGCCACCGCAAAAATGTTTTTCGAAAAACAAAGCAATACATAATATGATAAGACAAAAAAAAATGGTATTATGGTAGTTATACATAATATTGTTATTATGTTATTATTTTCCAACTAGAAACCACGTCGTTTCCCATTTCCTCGAGACAAATGCGTTACAACAATATATAATAATATTCTAATATATTAACTACGCGACAAAACTGTCTTATACCACAGCTGGTTCTCGTCGTAGCTGCGGATTTTTTTTCGCACGGACGTTATACTATTATACGTATTTTACGAATATCGTTATAGTAAGAATACGCACGAAGGGCTTATAAGTAGATATTACACAGTTACAAATATTGTCATAAAATAAAGCGCGTCAAACGCGGAGTGCCTCGGGAAAGTTTGTTTCTCACTGAAAATATATTTTGTTTTTTTCTCTTAAAAAAAAGAATAGAACAATATAAGTTTATTAGCTATGTCTGCAGCTGTATAATATTATATAACAACGTTCTTCGCGCGACCGTTGCTCCCGTGGAATAATACGGTTTTATAAAAATATAATATAATATAATACTGCTGCAGCCGACTCGTTCTCTCGCGGCAACAGAGTTCCGTCGGCGTAGATAACACTACCTATAGGTAATGGCTGGTACATACTTCTGCGGGTTTGTATAATAATACGACCGCGCAGTACTTAGGTACGCGGCAGCGGTACGGCAAATTGGTAAATAATATAATAATACACGTGGTATACGCGTGGTATGTGGTAAGCTTTGAACAAAAGATGTGTATTGCGCGAGTGCAACCGGTTTTCTTCAGTATAATCGTTATTACATATATATATATATATATATATATATATATATATATATACATGTATATAAAATATATAATATGTATATATTGCTGCGGTCTGCAAGACGGTAGTCGGAGATGCTTTTTTATTTGCAAATACATATTGAATTGTCGTCATCGTCGTGGTCGCGCGTGGTTGTGGTCATCGGTTACCAAATAAAATATCATTACATTGACAGCAACATTTATGTAGGCATTGGTATATTGCAGTTTGACCCAAAACGCGAAAACCGACATGATTTTTCATTAAAAACGCACACTTTCAATATTGTATTTGGTTCCTTCGTCGTTTTTTTATTTGGTCGATTGTGATTTTCTCAAAAAAATGGTACTTACCTCACTCACTCTCTCTCTAATTAATTTTTAATGAATATCCTTAATGACTGTATTACTGTATTATATATTTATATGTATTATTTTATGATTTGTATTCGATTTTAAATTTAGAGATATCGCTTGGCTAGGCGAGTGCCTTCACTGGGTGATTAATGGATTCTTTAGAAGCCACTAAGTTATATAAAATACTTAACCAAAATGTTGCTTATTATATAGTATATACTATATATTATAAATATTTAATATATTGTATAACACAAATAGAAGATTATAAATATTCTACCAATCGTGTAGCCATGTAGGTACCTACTATGAAACTATTCAAGTCTGTTTGTTCTAACATTGTTTCATGTACAATTTCACAAAAAGCAAATGACCAGTAATTTTAAAACCAATTTATATATATATATATTTATTATGTGCAAGTTTTATCATACCGTTTATATTAATATATTAATATAAGATATAGAGTTTAGCGTGATTAGGGTGTTTATGAATTTTAAATATCTCCCTATTATTGAAATATTTCAATGAAATTATGAAAATAATATTTATTTTTATGTGGTTATAGATGATTAGAAATGATTATTGACTACACACAAAAAAGATCGATTGTGAATAACTTATCAACCAAAGTTTACGAATTACTGTTTAAATGATGGTTATTAATTAGGTATACATGGTATTATATTATAGGTTATCACATATCAATTGGCTATAATTTATTTATTATTTTTCATTAATATTCAATGCGATAAACCAACTTTTAAAAATGTTCTTTTGCTGTAAGTCTATGAACATAAACTTTTCGGTATAATAATAATACATTTTTATTTATTTATATTTCTTACATGAATGAAATATTTCTACAAAATAAATTGAATAACATTTTAAAGCCGTAGATGTGATACAATATGATACTATTACACTTTGTTTTCAAGATAGCAATACCTATATAACATAATTTACGTACATAATATTAATATATTATATAGGAAAGCTGTAAAGGTAATTCATGTTAGTATATAGTTATTGTTAAGTATTTTAAAATCGTTTGCGAAACAAACACTGTTGTCTGTTTCGTTAAAATCATTGAAGACAGTTGAATAAATTTCAAATCTGAATTTGGATCAGGTGAAGCCATACTGGCAATAAATAAATTGTGAAATTTTTTGTAAGTATATAGCAACCTATCGAACGATACGATACGATACGAACTATCGAACGAGTAATTAATATGGAAAAACATAAGGTACATGTTAGACATGTTTTCTGACCTTCAAAAGAAAAATACTTAACGTACCTATTTGATGGGAAGAATTCATCTCACGTTTTTGTACTACCTACTAACCTTTTAGCGAGAAAAGGAAAAATCATGAAACGATGCATAGGTATTTACGCTTTAAAAATACATATTATAAAAATTGTGCACAGTACTTTGTACAGGTATTTATTTGTTTGTTTAATGCACGTCATACACTATGTTTATACTAACCATGTTTATAATGTTATATCAGTTTTATATTATACAACTGATAAATCAATAATAATTTTCCATAAAGGTGTTATTTCAATTAGTGCATATATAAATACAATAATATATAACGTATACAATTATAATTCAAACATATTTCTGTTATCAAGATAATACATTAATACTAAATACACTAATTTATTACTAAACAATGTACAGTATACTTCACTTTTTTTTCTAGCCAAAAATATTCACTCATTTTCATTGATACATAAAAAAAATTTTCACACCTATTTATAAAACTGGTACTTGTAAAGTATTTGATTAATTCAACTTTAGTTACTAATTACTATAGTTATATTATTTATATATTCGTAGTTCGTTATAAATTCATTGTTGTAGAAAATATTAGTATACTACAATTTTACACAATATGAGCAGAGTAGGTATAGCGAACAAAAGTATAACGGAAACAATATTTGTACCTGCACGGTGTATTACAGCATAATATAATAACGTTAAGAACAGTAACTGTTAACTTGACGGAGGTGATTAATTTAAAGTTGATGGTATGTTTTATAAACATTAAAGAATTATGATTTATTGAAAAAATTAATATTTATACAAAATCTCTATGGTCTCGACCACAATTGATTATTTTCGTCGTGATATTTTCTATCTTTGTGTAATATATTACAAGCGATTAATTGTATATTTGTATGTGGGTGCAAGAGCGCAATAAGAACAATATGAATAATACCTTTAATGTAAATTATCACTTTTTTGATACTAAATTAGCGTGAACAGTGCAACACGTGACTTAAAAAGATTTATTAAGTGTGTATGACAAAACTATAAATTTCTTGAAGAAAATATAAATATTTTTCGAATGAGTTGCTAACCAAGTTAAAACAATAACGAAGAATGCAGAATTAGTTTTCAAATAATATCTACTGTCTTACAGTAATGTTCAGTGGTGCAGTGTTTGTCTCGATGTGGTTCCAGTGTATTATCTATATAAGAATATAATAACTCGAAATAACATTAATTAATTTTTTTTTTTTACTATAGGTATCTGTATACAATATATATATACCTATATGTATAATATATATTGTATTTTATATAATATGTATTATACAATTTGTAAATAATTATCATTATTACAATAAGCACAAAATATGGTGTATTAAACTAAATGGTAAATAGTCAGCTGGATTTTTGAGTGCAGAAACCACCCATTGATGGCGTTGATTTAGGTTTCTCGTTTAGAAGGTCACGACACCATTTCGTTTTAAACATCTTCTGGGGTTTCCCTGGGATAGGTACTTCGATCGTAATGGATAGGTTTAATTCAGATATTAAAATTTTGCGGTGTATATGGAAGTGTACGTATAATATATATATACCTATGTATCGAGTTTGGAAAAAAAATTCAAAATCAATGTATAAAATAATAGTAGCTACTTCCCGGACCAAGAAGTATTATTATGTAGGTGCGCATTTTGTGATGGTCTGAAATTATCGAAATAATAATAACCGTTAAGCTCATTATAACGATGAGACGTGCCAGTTCGTTCGAAAAGCTACCACGAAGATTACTTGTTTCTATTATACACGCGGCGTTCACAAAAAGCGTACAATATAAAAACGTTGGCGTAAATATACGTTACGTACCATATATACTTAAGGTGATTTAGTAGGCGAAGTATGGTCAATTTTACTCTTAAAGAAAAAATTGTCAATTCATAACGGTAAGCTTATTTTATTTGGAATACGCTTAAATAATCAGGCACAAAAATATTATTATTGTAATAACCTGTTGTCGGTTTTTATCATTATTTTTTTTTATCCTAACGAGAAGGTCCATTAATGGATTAGCGAACTAAGGGAATAGCTAAGAATTTAAATAAATACCTGATTAAAATATAAATGTGATGTGCCCGTCAAAACGTATTGTGAAACAAATTAAAATTGTCGTACCTATTACATGTGATAAAATACCGACACCAAAATAGTTTTCGTATGCCATATGCCCATATTACTATCAATGTAAATACAATGACGTGTGCATAAATAAAATATGCAATACAAATGAATAAATACTGAATATATTTTAATGGAAATAAGAAGACAGCATCATCAAGCCAAGAATATTATTAAGTACGTTGTTTACCAAATAGATTTTTCTTGCACCGATGTATTGCATAGTGTTACTTATGGTCCACAATTATGCATATATGAACATGAATAATTGAATATATTAATCTTTTTAATAGGTAGAATGAATTTAAAAAAATATTATCTAGAAATTATGTAAATGTATGACAAATGTCAAAAGAAAAGTAAGTACAGCTAAAATATATACACGCAATCATATTTATTTATGCGCTGCTCGTCCATTTTTGAGATAGGTCGTGGTCATAAATTCAAGAATAATTTAACATGAATATGTTTTTAATATTACCTAACGTGTTTCCTAGACAGTAGATAGTTTATTTATGTACTTATATTAATTTAAAATTTAAAAAAAATATAATTTATACAAAATATAGCAATAATTCTTATTTCTTAATTATTAAGAAGTTAAAGGATATAAATTCTAGTATATTTTTAATTTTTATCATGAGTTTAGAATTATATTTATTGGCGAATATTATAAAATAGAATACTATTGTTAACACCGTTACACTACAAAATTGAATTTGTTTTTGAGGGGTTTTTAAAATAGGTAATGCATTCATAGTTTTTTTTTTAAATTTAGGTATGGAGCCATCGCAATGGCGTATCGAGAAAAGGTTTGGGAGACTTTGCACCCCAGTGGGAATTTTAGCCAAACCCTCATAAGTTTAGTCCCAAGGCACAGGGCCCTCAAAACCACATAATATTAAAATAGTTTGGTGAGCCCATCCCCTCCATAATATTTGATTACCCTACGCGGCTACGCCTATGCGGAAAGTTCTCAAGACATGGTTTTAGTTATATTATATTTATATATTTACATATTATTATTTGAAATAATTGATTTCTTAATAGATATGTTAAATACATCAATAAAGAACAATAATTGTAATTTCAAATTAAAACAAATATTTAAAACATAATATAACAATATAATATAATAATATAATAAAAAGATTATATATATCAACAATTACATAATATTTATTAAACTCGGGTAAATAATAATTACCATACATTTAAAAATAAAATATGTTATATTACCTATATTAAAATGCTTAATATTAACGTAACCTAATAAATGTTATAATTATTTTAATATCTATTAGTACTTCACGAGAACTTATTTTAGAAAAATTAACTATTCTAAATCATAAAAGTTTAAAAAAAAAACTTAATTTTGTTTATTCCACAAAACCGTTCACATTCTGCAAAGCTTACGACAAAATTCGTGACTGAAATTGGTAAAAGAATTTAGTTGTTCAATGGCAGCTGCGCCACGTTGGAAAGAATAAAAATATAAGTATGTACCAATTGAACATAAATATAAATAATATATAAAATATAATAATTTAAAATTGCTACAGATTATGATTGGTTATCGAACTTAAATAAAACAGTGTCAATGATTGGGTTCAGTGATTTAAGAGGCCAAGGAGGCAAACCATAATAGTTATAATAATAATATACTATTGTGATAAATAATAATTATAATAATATACAGCGCAAATAATACTTAGCTAAAACATCGGAATGCAGTAAGATTATACAATATCATAATGATTATTTCATATTACACTCGTTATGCGTTATGAACAAGTGGTTTTTATGAAGAATGCAATTCAATTATATTTTAATTTTAGGACTGTTAGTACTATTAGTTATTACTTATTAGGTACTATACAATATTAGAGCAGACGGGAGAACTGTTCGGTCGGTAGGTACACATTGTGTCTGGTGGGACAACATCATAATTTTTAATATTAACTTTTCAATTCACGTCCGAGGACGTCGATCGGACTATTATAATATTTACAACCGTTCGCTTTTGCGAATTTCGCGTAGGTATGTGCATTGCGTTCAACTCGAATGATTTTATGCCAAGATCGAGTCACAAAATTATGACAAACAATATATTATTATCATTTATCTGGTATTCTGGTCACAGGGCAAATAGGTGAACGCCCACGCAGTGAGGCAGTGAAAATGGTATGTTGGTGAATTAAAATGTATAGTATTATATTGGGAGAATGGAGATAATACATAATACGATATACGCGATGGTTTTTCGATTAGATATCAATAATTATTTTGTCCAGCAAAATGTTTTGCATCGGTGCGACGATTATAAATTGCTGCAGTTATCGGTCGACCAAACAAACGACTGTGTTCTTATGTTATTATAATGTTTATGTCTTATCCCGATGCAAATTCAAATGATACGCCAATACAATAATAACCAAATGAAAGTGTGGACAATTTTGACTCTGCTAAGTAACTAGGTTAAATGTGTTGTCTTCCAAATGATAACCTACAAAATATGTGATCCTAAATAAATCTTTTTTTCGCATTTATTTCGTCCAAACTAGTTTTCTCCAACGATAATCATAATATAGGTACAATAGGTATACACTTATTACTGACTTAGGATTTGCTAGAAAAACAAATCGGATTAATTTTTTTTTGTTTTACATTTGAATCATCTGGATTTAATATTATTATATTTTATTTCATTTCTTTTTAAACGTATACTTAGTTGTTTTTATTACTTACAGATAATGGGCGATTTAAATGTCTACACAACATTTTATATAGGTAGGTGGTAAAATACGAATAAAAAGAGAAGAGAAATAGGTACGTCTGTTTTTCTTGTAATATAGAAACTCAGTGATATTTTTTTGACTAAAATGTTGGTTGTCGATTCGAGTGTAATACTACTGTAATTAGTCTATGAAAACTTCACGTTATTAAATTGTTTTTTTTTTTATCTTGACTACACAGCACCGCAAGACTGCAAGAGTCATTGTTCGGCTTATAAAAATGTTGTTATGTTTCTATTATTTTGGGTCATCCAAAGTACTTACATAATAAATAGAGTAAGTATAATATAATAGTCATAGATAATACTTATATAGTTATATATATGCCATAACTAGGTACGTTTTGAGTCACGCACCATTCGTTACGATCAAAATACAATATTATAGTGATTGATAAATGGCCAAGATCCTCAAAGAAACGAAATTTACGATTTTTCGCAGTGTCCACGTGATACGTCGTCACATTGAAACATAAGACTGTCAAGCACATATTTATCGTGTCTTACTGTCGTAATTATTTATTTATAACTAATTAGTAATTAACGCAACTAATTGGGCAATTGTAACAGTTTATTTTTATAATAATACAAATACTTAAAAAATGACCAGAAATAACAGTCGTTATAGTATTGGTGGCCATATACTATATATATACGAACTCGTTTGACAGACGCATTAGCCTATCGATGGGGTGATCATGGCCATAGTTTTAGACACGAAAAGAGGATGACAAGTGAAGCAACGGAGTGGGTGAAGTATTGGGAAAATCGGAATGCGTATACGATTGCGGTGATTCAAAATTTATGTTACAATAATAGGTATAGTAATAGTATATATAGTATGGTATAGGTCACAGAATAGGTGAGTGGTTAGGTATACATCATATTATGTACTACCAATAATTATCTGGAGAAATTTTCAATTAGCATCATTTCTACTGTCTACTAGGGTAGCTAAGCATAATGCATGTATACCAAGACTCAAGAGCATATAGTCATACAATGGGTGGTTGATATTGAGAACGTGACACGCGAAAGAGAGGAAGCACTTTTATACATCACGCTCTAAAACTGAGCGCACCTATATGATAATATATCATTATAATATAATATATAGGTAATAATATATATCCATATAATGCTTTATTGTTATCTATAAGCTGGCGTATTATATCGTTTTTGTGCTGATATTATAATAACCAAACGGTATAAAACACATTGACAACCTCGGATTATCGATGTCTATATACATACAGTATACGCTGTCTTGATATTTTTTAACTAAAAAAAGTTTATATTTATTTTCTGAAAGGTCAAATTGAATTAATCATATACCCCGTTAACTACCTGTTTTTAAAACCATTGAAAATGACACAGTTTTGTCTATCGCCGGAAATGCAACCATCGGAAGTAACATCCATACCTAAACACAACTGCTAAATATCGTCATCATATACAATCCGGATGTGACCTAATCTCATAGAGCATTTGCAATATTATATAAATAATAAATCAGAAATATTATTATTTTCAGTTCTAAATTATATATTCTTATTAGTAATTACAATATAATATAATATTAAGTTACTGGCTAACTTCATACGTATAGCTTTAGATTCTGATCGAAGCGTTTAATTTTATTAAAATTGTTTCATCAACCTACCTTTTGGATCTGTAAAAATATTTCTAATTTTGTATAAATATTCCCGCTTTTTCGTAAATTTAGATTCTGATCACTCCAATAAATATATTTGTTTTAAAATTATGTGATTTTTTTTCCTTTTTTTTCTGTAGGTAGAAGTGTTATAGAAGTAAAAATGCTCATATCGTCAATTTTAAGGTTGGTTTTTTGGTAGAAAATTGGATTTCATTGGTGCTTTAGGTCATCAAAAGTAAAAAACTTTAGTACTTCTAAAAATAATTTGGAAAAACAAAAAATAAATTATGGAAAAACTGGAATATTTATGCAAAACCAGTTTTAAATAAATTGATTTTGTTTCTTTGTTGTAATTTTATTCAAGAATGAATAACCACAGATTAAATTCTCACCAATTATTCGGATGTTATTTATATTTGCATCACTTATACATAACCTAATTTTAAAAATGTACCGACTCTTTTCATGCTACCGCCAACCACATAACAATTTATAAAGATTTAAGCTTTTTGACTTTCTAGAATTTTTTTTTTTGATTTGTGTATAAAGACCAAATATTTACGAAATTCGTCAAAACTATGAACATTTATAAATTATTTTGTGCCTATTTGAAAATCATATAATTTTTATTTTAACACTTAAGGTTTGAAAATGTATTACAATAATCCTCAATTGTTTCTTCAAGAATTTATTAAAAAAAAAAAACTTAGTGTGTGACCACATAAATTTGGATACACATGGATATTTAATCATATAATATAGATTTAATCCGAAACAATTTTAATTATTTTGCTATGTATTATATTTAAAAAATATTAACTGTAGAAGCTTGAAATATTCTACTGTTACATCAGTTATAATTTTATATACACAATGACATTTTTTAAAATGTTTAGTTTTTTTAATATATATTTTATTAAAAAAATGTTCTGTTCGATCAAAAAATATATCCTTAGGAATATTACATACTGTCCTTATCTATTCTAAATTGTTTTTCACGAACAGTAGTACAGTAATATTATGTAATCAATTACGAGGTACACCTAAAACCTGCATAGCGGCATCCCGGTTTTTTTATTTATGTTTTCGTAGTGTGTAGTGTCACTTTATAATGTATATACCATATAACACCAGAAACGTTCATCTTAATACCTATATTACATTATATTATATATGTTTTATTTATGTAAGTTGTACTCAATACACGTATTATAATAAAATAATATGTGTCGGATGACTGTAGGTATTTGTATATGAAAGTAGTATGTTTTAAAAAAAAAAGTTATAATGCAAAAACTGACCCAATGCCAAATGTAAAGACTCATCAGCATTAAGACTATTATAGTTATCGGTATGTTTTTGAAAAACTCGGATTCACCAAAAATGTATATTATATTCCTATTTCGATTGTGCATTAATATATAGGTACTTAGTCAGAGAAATCATGTTTTATATATTTTCAACAACACTATAAAAGATAGGTACATAATCATATTATATTAGAAATGTATATTATTATATTAATACATCGACAATATTAAAGTTAACCACTTTTTATGTCATGAATGCATTAAAATCCTCTATGAAATAAAAAAACTGAATGTATTACAGTTGAACGTACCTACCACCTACGTATTTAAGTAGTGTACTACTTAGAAAATATAGTAAGACGTTTATACCTGAACTTTAGCCCCATCCATCAGTGTTTCGTTTTAGTTGCATTAGTTTAGTTAAGTCCAATGTCCATTGGTGAAATTGGGAACTCGTTGTACCTAACTATGATTTGTATACCTAAAAATAAATAGAATTACTGTTTATTTCTCTTTACCCTGGTTATTATAGCTATTTTATATAGGTACTATAATATAATACTGCGCAGATGGCTGTTGAGCTTTTTCTGATTTTTTATATCACCTTTGCTGTTTCAGCTCTTTTACGAAAATTCTTGATATTATTGTGTCTATGCACACAGTATGCACACAGTATGCACGGCTGTTGTGGTTACTATAGAGAGTTAAGTCGAATATCGCAGTGCAGCGCATACCGATTAAAACTGTTTGATCAATAACAATATTGTATAATGTATCAGATATTTAGTGTATTTACCTACGTATTTTGTGTACAGGTTTAACTGCATGGACAGAAATCAACTACCGCAATGAAGATTATTCATAATATATTATATTTTCTTAAGTATTACTATGGATCCAATAAAACAAAACATTCGAAACGAGCTCCCCTAGTCGCAAAGCTATTTTTTTTCGCAAAATGCCAAATTTTCATAACGAACATAATAATATGTACAATATAGTATTATTATATGCAGGGGATATCTAGAATTTTTTTATATATTTAAATTTAATTTTAATACAAAATTATCAAATCATTCAGTCATACACCCTATAATCTACATACACCATGCACGCCCATCACGCTCGCGGATACCATCGGAAAAACGTGAATAGCCGACCGCAACAGCTTCATAATATGACTTGCACGTGCGTGA
Source organism: Acyrthosiphon pisum (assembly GCF_005508785.2). NCBI lineage: Eukaryota > Metazoa > Arthropoda > Insecta > Hemiptera > Aphididae > Acyrthosiphon > Acyrthosiphon pisum. The sequence continues at coordinate 26,023,190 of NC_042496.1, forward strand.
ATACGAAATAATGTATAATATAATATTATATTATTATGGTCAATACGCGTATAGGCTTCGGACACGATATATACGCTTATTATAAATTGTATAAATTATATTTATATATTAAAATATCATAAATAAGTACCTACTTGGACTGCGGGCAGATCGAGCTTTTGCAGCAGGACACGAACAAAAACGAATATTTATAATAATGTATATATATCGTTACAATTTTATTTAATATACTCTCGTGGTTGCTCAACAATTCCATGCAGCACACACATATTATAATCATTGACCCCAGAAGGTCGCGTATGCGTACCTACATAGTATATATATTAGTATGTGCTATGTATTAGTGCACCCGGCGGCATTTCTGTGTTAAATATTATTGTAATGGTGCGTGAATCATTTAACATTTTATATCTATAAAGTATATAGGTGGTAATGCGTGTTCGTACACGAAAACTCGGCCAATAATATACGCTGTGCACTAAATATACAATTGAACATTATTGTGTCGTTCGAATAAAAAGCATATCAACCCGCTCGTTTCAGTGTTTCATCCGCAAATCGGCTTTAATATAAGCATAAGCGGAGTATGATAATGTTATTTCAAGGGTCTGAATACCCTGGATTTTTTCATAAGCTTTTTTACATGAATAATACACAAGTTATAATAAAAAAAATTAACTATAGATTGCGGGACACCAATGATTATACCAAGTAGGTATACGCATAATAAACTGCTGTGGTATAGACAACTTCACACTAGCGATCTTTGCACACTACCGTTACTCAAACGTAAGTGTTATTACTTATTACTTTATTAGGCATGATAATATTATTATGACCATTTTGATATTTTAGTTCATACGTCTGAGGACTAAATAGCGGTATTGATCTGAGCTTTAACATAATGATAATTTAATCTATATATTACATCGTTTTAAGGTATTTTTTTGTAAAGTAGAATATTGAATCATGATGGCCCCAAACACAAAAGTGCGAATTCGTTATTTACCTGCAGTATATAATATATATAACTCCTCTCTCTCTCTCTCGCTCTCTATTCCTTTCTTTCTCACTATCTTTGTGAATTGTCGTGTCCGCAGACATGCTTGTATATTATACTCGTGTCGCTTTTTCAGCTGTATCTGTTTTACATATTTCGTCTATAATATATTACAGCGGTAGTGGCACATATAATATATAAGGTACTTACCGCGCATACATAATATACAACGCGTGCGTTCGGTTTGATTTCATACTATACGATGACTTTACCAGCACGACAATAACGCGATAATGTATACGACTCGGTCGCGACTTCTGCGGGTCCAGGAAATCGACAAAGCTAATAGAAGCACGATCAGCACAACCGAAACAGCCAGCGTGACAGATAAAAGAAATCGCGGCTAAAATAAACAAAAATATTAGAGTTATAGATATTGTAACATCTCTGTATCTCTGTAACAAGTATATTATATGTATAATATATATAATATTATTATGAATATTATACGTTCACGACAGACACCACAGCCAAGAACAGCGAAGTCCAAAACATTTCTAAAATCTAAAAACCTTGTGCAAATATCAACATCCAGGAGTTTTCCGAGTAAATTATTAACTTAAGCTCTCACGTAAGTCTAAAATACGGTATATAATATAAATATTATACATATGTTTATTACAATATCGTATAATATTATACGGTAGTCACTTTTTAGTCGTAATAATCGTTGCACAATAGACGCACTTCCCCATGCAGAGTCTCGCCAGCCAGAGAAAAAGTTAATTAACTTTCTTTAGCTCTCCGTCCAGTGAAATAATAGATTTCGTTTAAGATTAATCGGTTTTGTATAAATAGAAGCGAACTTATTGTGTGCGTTCGAAACTCAATTTATAATACTCGCGTACATAGACGCGCACAAAAT
>NC_042496.1:26025444-26028094 GCF_005508785.2 Acyrthosiphon pisum
AACAATATATTCATTCAAACGACTTTATGCTGAGATTATATTATATTATTTTTATTATGACTGAGATAAAGTTTAAGAAATAACCAATACGTATATACCCTGTATACCTGCACGTGTTTATAGTGTAACGAAACGAGTATTGAATAATGTAAACCAAATAATTGTCTATAAAAAATGACTAAGATAATTAACGAGTTATATGTACATATAAACCTAAAATTAGGTTATAATTATAATACCTGCGATTCTAAAAGTAAAAGGCGCGTTTAAAGATTTTATCGTTTGTATGTGATCCACGACTTAAATTATACGTTTTGAATTCACAAGAAATTTACTTACGAAATACAATACAAAAGAAAATAATAAAATAGTTATCGTAACGAAAAGTGACGTATTTAAGCGCAAAACGCTACAAAGACGCGTACAACTTTAATATATACTACAATATAATACAATATGAAAATATTTTTAAAAAAAAATGAAAAAACATTTCTAGTACCCTATTAGAGTTATACGCGTGTATCAGTACAATATAATATTACTAATAATTATTATATTTCTATATGGATTTTATCTAAAACGTAGATCTGTTTTATAATAAAGGATTCGCTTTTATGTCTTTTCGCGACGTTTCGTCTTCTAAATAACGAATCTCCGTCTCTCGTTAAAAGCTGCAGCCCGTTTAGGTCACAGCATAATATTATAGCATATCAGTTGGCAGTTGCCATGTGCTGTAGAGTTTTTCACGAATACGACCGAATCTACGGTAGCGATCGATTATAATGACATATAATATATATAATATATAATAGCAAACCGTATAGTACGCGTACCCGGATTTGGAGCTCTGACACTCGAAATGGACTTTATATAGGTACTTACTCTCTCTCTCTCAGTTCTCTCTACCTTTCTTCTACTCTTCTCGGACACTGCAGCACGCCAGCCGCTTATGTACGACATTATAATATATTATACTGTACGGGAGATGTACGGATTTCGATAACCTCCCGCCTGGGAAGACTCTTGTGCAGCCCTCACCATGAACGTTCTAATATCATATATTCATATTATATCGACACGACAGCTGCAGGTGTTAACTTATACGTGTATGTATGATGTTTGTACCGGCTGGTCATCGACGACCCGGTGTGGTAACTAGCAAGCTGCAGATAAGGCTCCTACGCACGCGATGAATAAAAAACAATAATAATAACAACACGTTGGTCGAGTATGCATACGAGTACACAACAATGTCTTTTATTGTAAAATTAAAGATTAAAATGAAAATGAAATGAAACTCGATCACGATCCAATTATTACTGCATGCAGTCCTATAATGTTATACTATGTATATAAGAATAGTACTTACTCTGCAACAACTTCTGTCCGGCTATACGCACTGGATCCGTACGAGCGACGAGGTTTTTATTATTATTGTTCTTTGTCAGTGTATCAAGGACATTGAGTCCAGTCCGTTTATCGTTCCGACCGATCCAACCAGATTTCTCTTTCTGCCGTGGTCATAACGACTCCGCGTCCGGGTCCGGAACACGACCTGTTGAACGGGATGTGCGAATTTTCTTATTGTTTTTTCATTCCATTATAATACTCCTCTGTCAAAAATTATTTAGTCCGCACAAAAACGTCTGTTTCGTGAAATTTATACTGTACAGTGTACATAGCCGCAGGAATGATAAAATATAACTACAGCAGCACTGTACATCATATATAGCTGAAAAAATCTAAAGGATATAGTTTAAAATAATTTTTGAACGAGAACATGTTTTGAGGAGAAAACACAACTCTATACGCCAGCTTCGCAGATTGTGTTGGAAATATTTATCAAAGATATAATAATATCAATATTATATTTCATATTAAATATAGCCGTGATTTTAAAGCATTGTAAGTATATGAGCTTCAGTCAGTTATACCTATCATTATTCAATAGTAAATGTCCTGCTTGGCATTGCTCGTTTGGGTTTTTTTATTAGATAATATATTTGAAAAAAATGTATATAGCAAGGGTAACCACACAAATTAACAAAAAATAATTCTTTTTTCGTGAGCTGAAAAAAAGCAAGTTAAAACTACTCTTTAGCTACCTATAGAGGTTGTTAAAATAAATTAAGAACACGCTCCAAGTCTCAAGGAATGTATTGGTACAACTTTCTACTGGTAAAATGTTTTCCAATTTTCCTATTTTCCTTTCTATAAAAACCTTATTCGGAATTTTATTGAATTTAAGAACATTTTAAAGTTCTAAAAATCAGCATTTGATGTATTATTAAGGAAAACAATTAGGGTGAATATGCTTGAGGAATCACTCTGTATTCTTTAGGAAAATATATCAATGAAGGAAAAAAATTTCGGTACACAATATGATATAATATTATTATTTTTAGTGTAGGTATCTGGTATATCTATAGGCACTCTTATTGTAACGAGTGATAATATGTATTGAAATAGCATCACGCCTGTATACCACATCCACCTATTATACTATAGGTACCTACATATTATTGTGTATAGAATATTTTTCTTCTTCTCCTGGCATTTCTAATCTCTAAGAGTTTTTGCCGCCATTACTACACTTCACCACTTATCTCTATTCTATATGTATAGAATATACGTATCTATAATACGACAA
>NC_042496.1:26028144-26037711 GCF_005508785.2 Acyrthosiphon pisum
TGGAAGGATTTCCGAGCGACTTTTAAAACTATAAACTAGAAAATGTACCGTTTTGTTGAGTTTACAATAAAAATAATTCAAGAATGTCAGTTTGAACTAGGAAAGGGACTGAAAATAATTTTTAAAACGATGTTTATGGTACTGAGTTTTAAATGAAGAATGAGCTTATAATATGCACATAATGATATTATGCACAGTGCTCAGTTGGATCGTATCTGTATATAATATATTATATTATGTAGAATATTATCATTTATAGTTTTTATTATATTATACTCAGAATATATTAACTAATTATAAACGTTGATACATTAATATTAATTATTAAAATACGCCATTTAAAATCTTCTAACACGAGCACAAACACTTGTATAAAATAGGAGTGAGTGTAACCTATTACCTAAATACAAGAGGTGTCCGAACTGAATATATTATACAATATAATTAACATCGTGATGTGGACAAATCGAGTGGAACGAATCGTATAGGTACTTTTTAACCACATATTCCACCGTCGGTTTGTATTTTTTTTAACACCAACACCTATATAATATATAATAATATAATACCTACATAATATATGTTTATGCATGATATATATAATGCGGACAATACAGCGGAAGACACGCGACCCTTTTCGGTGGGCCGCTGTGGAATTCAACGGGCGCAGCTATACGTGTTTATATACCTTCCTCGGACTTTACCTACCTACCTACCTACCTACTAATAATGCAATCGTATTTATTATATTATTATGCGCCAGTGCATCGTCTTCTCGATGTAGTGCGGCTAAGACCGAACACTCGAAGAATGCATTCGATTACAATAAATAGACACACACTCGCGCCTACACACACATAAGCGGTACACTCGCGTGAGCGAGGACCTGCATACAGGCCGCGGTGGCGATCGTTATATTATACATTTAAGTACCTACGACACAAAACGAAATCCGAGGCCTCCTATAGGGTACGATATGATATTATGCTTTGCAGCGTATACACATCATAATGTATAATATGACTCGATAGGTTATAATATGTTATATCTACGTTATTACAATATGTACTGCGGTGACTTGCTATACTAACACGTGCACACACACACACGACATAACGTATATAATATATAATAATATTATTAGGCGATATCCTGACTGCCGCTCCGGCGTATGTACCAATAGAAACTTAATAAACTCACGAAAGAATGCCAAGCATTCGGAAACGTCCGTAAATATGTACACCTATATATTATCATTATTATTATACACGAGTAGAAACATTAATTTTTGTTTTTACCGCCCACGTTACGTATAATAACATGTATAATAGGTACGCGTGGTAATGGTAATAATGGTAATATACATGTATTTTAATGTGGCCAAGGTGAATATTTTATTAAGGTGTAAACGGTCGCAGGTATTGAATAATCGGTCGTACGTATCACGATAGTTACCGCTGCTTTTGATTCGATCGAACCAGCACTGCGTTATCAACTACTGCAGACGAGTACCTATACAGAATAATGTATATGTGTGTACCTAATCAATAATAATATGATATTATTATACATTATTGTGTTGTAAGGCGCTCCGCGAGACTGTAGTAACCGCCTTGCGCATTCACAAAAGAAATTAATGACTATTATAATAGTATTATTCAGGATTTTAGGAGAGCCTTGCAGTGTCGAGCCGAGGTATTATATAGGTATGTGCCATGTGCCCATTGGTACCTGGATACAAACGATGGTCGTCGAAAAGGGGAGAGTGACAAATGTGATATCATTCGAAAAATCAGTCAGTTTTGAACGTTACATTAATATATTGTTACTTTATAAATATATAATAATACATATAGATGAAAATTACGTATGTACATGGTGGGTAGGCACTATAGATACACAGCATGTGCTGCGTGAATTATATCTTATGAGATTTGTTTTTTTTTTTATATTAGGTAGGTACTTCATTTACCTGTAGGTATGTCGAGAAAAAAAGTTTATTCCTATTTCTCTGAGTTTTGATTAATTTGATTTAATCTAAATGTCAAGGCATTATAATGTCGCAAACATGAAATATAATACCCCGCAATACTTTATTGAATTAATAATTGATAAACTATTACGTGCAGTAAATTATATATATATATATACAATATGCAATGATGTATAATATGCCAACACAATACTAAAATATTTATTTTTTTTTTAACGTCAACGTATATATTATAATGTTGTACCTACTACACAGTTATATATGATTTTTTATGCGGTTTTCCAAAATTTTGAAAAGCAATATAATTCAAATTATATAAAATACCAAACACGATCGTGCAGTTTTGGCTCAACGTGTTTATAAACTATAATCTAAATGACGCGTGTAACTGTTAGGAACGCCATTATAATATTTTATGGAAATAAGCTGACACAAATATAGGCATAATATAGGCGATTGTTGTAGTCTCGTGTTATAAGCTCCAATCCATACGGACATGTAGGACATCACGGGTTTGATTTATAAATAACGAAATACAACGTTTAATTTACATTGCACATATCGAATACGATACAATAGTATTTCATTCCTTCACAATAGAAATGAAATATTAACCATATTATTATTATTATTATATATTTTAATCTTGATATTCAGTCCGGCGTAACATTTAGTTAAGACACATCATACGAATATTAATACAATTGGCCTGGCAAGTCGAAGAGATCGCGTAATTTTAACGTTTCATTTCCCCATCCTAAATCGCCCAGCCACCCGGGTTTCAAATGTTTATTTGACGTTAAAATCAATGTATATACAATAAACATTGTACAATGTACCAAGTTTTAACGACTTTTACTGCAGTGTGGTGTATGTGTATTTAATATCATAATATATTATAGACGATAGTTATTGCTCAATAATAAAGTAATTAACGCAGAATGATGTGCGTGGCGTTGTTCGTCTATGTATGATTTAAGTTCACTAAAAAATAATTGTGTACCATTAAGATTAAGTTGTGTACCCGAAGATAATAACGATTGTGTGAGAAAAGAGCACCACAAGAGAAGAATGTACGACGACGGCGGTGCAGACGTGGGAATTACTGTACCGGTGGTAACCATTTATTAAAGTGGATGAAGTGTTTTGTGATGAGAACGTACCCATATTTTATTTATTTATTTCGACCATTTCGTCACGGACGACTGTTTCGTAAAGAAAAAAATGATCATAATTTTACATTTTTCGTAACGTGGCTACGCGTATATTAGTTTTCGAGAACACTTCCGTATGAAATATTATGAGTTTACCGCGACAGCAAAGCACTATTGTACCCTCCACGTTGAATTTTTTCTATCGTTTCTGTTTTGATTTTTTCGTAACTTCGAGTGCAATAATATTGCGAACGTACATTGGCCGAGTTCACAAAAACGCTTATACCTACTAGAGATGTTTTTTATTTTTATTTTTTAGTGCGCCGACCGCTGATTATACAAGGTGATTTGTTTTAAATGTACCTTACACTCATTTACCAAGCGCCAGCACCAACTGTCGAGCGTTTCGGAAAAAAATATTGTTCGAAGCTTATATTATAATTTACAATGATTCATAACAAAAATCATTGTTCCAACACAATCGATAAAATATTTGTAATAGGTACCTATCGACCCCCTTTTACGATATTATAATACGCAAGATATAGGTGCCAGTGTTTTCAAAATCCGACTATGTCTCGAGTCAAAAAATCACCCTGTACATTTTAAAGTGCATCTTAGTATATATGCAACCACATTGTATACACTCGATAAGTGTGGGTCTACTTGAGTGGTATACCTACTTGCTAAAAGCCAATACACTATAGGTTTAAAGTGTTTGTACACACACATTATAAATTGCGAATTCCATTGTTTTTTTCGTCGAGTGCATATATTGTATGTATACTATATTATGCACAATATTGTTTTACGCATAAAATAAAAACTAGCAGCTACTACTACATCTGTGCAGAGTTATATGGATCTCGCACACAGTGCACTGTTGTATTAAAATGTAATCTGGCAATAATGTATACCCCAGTGTTATATTGCATACAAAATTTATATATTATATACATAAACCACATATCGTATGCCGTATACTACGTCTGCTCTATAATACCATTTTTAGGTTTGGTATGTACAATATTAAATAGGTGTATTGTGCATGGAAACACTCGAAACAGAAACCCTTTCGACCGAAAGAAGTTTCGCCACACTCCACCGCACGATCGTGTGGGACTTGAACCTCACACACTATACACACTCACACACACACACACTAGAGAGCTCTTTGTCGCGTACATATTATAATAACAATCATAATACGCGTTGTCTCATTTTTTTTTTTTGTGACCCGCAAAGGTCACGACTTTGGGTCGGCGGTGGACGTGAGCTGTTCGTACGCAAAAGCGTGCTTGGAGCCGTTGCACGAACGACGACGTTTCGACGACCGGCCGAGTGCACGCGTGTAATAAGTATTATACACTATACAACCCGACGTTGAGTACTGTTACAATATTGTGTACCTATATGTGACCCACGAGGGGGGGGGGGGTGGTGGTGGTGTGCGGCTATTTTGTTTCGCGTCTTACGCCATACAGGACGGTAATTCGTATTATGTTATTATTATTTGTTACTATCATCATGCGCGCATATAATAATATTATATTGTTCTGTGTACGCCGCGACTTATAGTCGTGCCAATGCCCGAGTACAGCTCGGGTTGGTTCACAAAAGTCTTGAAAATTATTCGCGAATAGATCCTGCAATCGCGGGCTGACCTCGTGCCCGAACAATGGGCAGATCACAGTTATGCGATTATAGACGTAATAATACAATATTATTATTTATTTATATATCTCGATATAGTTGTATTACGTGAGTTATATACGCATATACTCGCTCATAGGTTTATATAATATTTATAATATAGATAGGTAGGTAGATACGCTTAAGTAATAATAACCATCGTTTATTGTTAATTTTTGTAAGTGCATACACTGTGATTTGCTGCAGTTTGTTTCAAATCAAAAACCGACCGACCGCCGGCGCCGCTATGACGGACTCTATGTCTTTTATAATATATAGGTACCTACTTATTTTATATTATTTATATGTGTCTCGTAAGTGCTGAAAATATCGACTGAATTCGAAATATAATAGTAATATACTAATATATAATATTATTTGTATGTCTTTGAGAACGGTTTTTTTGTTGTCTGTTTAACTTTCTAATTTCTAATAATTATTTACGTTCTAGACTAAAGTAATGTGCATGGTAAATCCTTAAATTTATTTTTATTGTCTTTCGTCCAAATGGTTTTTGTTTGACTAATTTATGAGGATATATACTTATATGTGGAGTAGCGGTCGCTCTAAAAAAGTATCTATATATACCTAATATGATATTATACACTTAACAAACATGGCCATGATTAAATTTAATCACTCCACCAGTAAAATATACTTGCCTTACACATATATAATATTATATACTTTGTAGTATAGTGTATACAAATTACAAACATAATTAATAATGCAATTCAAATAATAATAAATTCTATATTGCACTTAAATATAAATTGAAAAAGTAATGACAGACATAAATGTGTATAGTTTAAATGACTGACATTGTTTCAAACCAATTAAAAAAATATATATTTATCTGTTCATATTGTGATGTTTTTCGTTATATATACATATACTGCAAAATGCTTTTAGTGATCTATGGAAAATGCATTATACTTTTTATAAAATTTAGTTTATAATTATATTATAATTTATTTACTTTAATGAATATCTTAGGTAGTCAGGTAATACAATTTGAAGAAAAATATTAGTCTGACGGTGTTTGAATGAGGAGGTTTAACGGCAGCGTTTAACTATATCGTAATCAAAATAACGACTTTATAAAGACCCAATTGTGTGGATCAGTTAGCTGTGGTTAGATCGGTTATTTTAATCGTTTTCCTATTAACGGTATGTAATCAATAATCCTTTTCAAATTTAAATCTATTCACTATTTTATTTTAATATACTCAATATGTAATTATTTAGTAATAGGGTATTTTGATTCTGATTCAATTTCGTGGCATATACTTATCGTTAAATGATTCATTACCTAATAACATAACTACCTGTAAAATATAATAAGCTACTTACCTATGCTCAAGATAAGTAGAAATTGTTTTTAATAATTATTTCATATTGTTAGTTTGTTTGATGAACACACGTGATTAATAATAATTGTATCCGCCTAAATACAATCAACTATAGGTCACTGATTATAAAAAAAACCTTTTCTGTGATAATTTTTAACCACTGTTGTTTCAAATGTAGATACACTTCGAGATATAGCTGTTCCGACTTCTGGCATAGATTTAAAATATTTTAATTTTTAATATTTTAAAATCAATGCTACTGGTATAATATGATTAATGATTATTGGTAAAACATCATAAATTTATATACAATGCGAGTATGTAGTGTATTTATATAGGTGTTGTACCAACATATTATGTATATTATTATATTATTATGTACGTAGTTATAGTGCTTAGATTAATCCGTAGGTGGATATTTTTTTGTAAATTTCGGACAATCGGGGTGTTATGTTATTTGTATACGGGCGTATTCGGGGGAGGTTGCTTGCCTTTGCCCTGCCCTTGCATGACCTTAATCTAAAATGATTCATTTAAATATATATAATATATATTAATATACTACCTATATGATACTTTTTTTACGATTTGAATTTGAGATCTAGTTGCGTTCGTATTGCTCACACTCGGTTGCTCGTCAATAGCTAACAGTGTCGCCAATACAATTCATAATATATTTAATATTATACCTATATAATAAATGATATGGCCAGATTGTGATATTGTGATTAATTACGTGGTTTATACCATATCACATTATCATATTTTATTTACTGTTTTAAACTTTAATCAGGCCACCATTTAATAAAAATGTCCATCTAATAAATTATATTTATTGTTATTTCATGTTGTGGGTGGTTGTAACACATAATTGAATCTGTTCTATCCTGTGGCTGTGCCCATTATTAATTTTGTTATTTATAGCCACACAAAAAATTATTTTTTAAATGTAATGTTGTTTAGAAACACTGGTTTTAAGCGGTTACCGTAAACTAAAATTGTATGGGTGTAGTTATATCGTAATTATTGGTAATCTGAAATGTTTACTATTTAACTGGTAATTGGTAATCGACATGACCGATTAAAAACCTCAACCAAATTTGTGTTTATAATTTATAATTTTCGAACAGAATTTCGATTACTGTTTTATTCCCCGAGTTTAATTTCATAGATTTTATTGCATTTTAAAAATACACTTAGGTACCGGCGGTAATTTAAGTACTAGCTCGCCTTTCAGGAGTGAAAGGAGATGAGTATCCAATATAATAGCAGGCTGAACATTTAACTTTACCGAAATTTTATATTTGACACGGTAATAATCGTGATCAGGTGTAAATAAAAATGTACTGTGTTGTTGTATATTGTCCCTGAAAACTACGTATTTTCTATTCGTTCTACCGTCAATAATATTATGTATTTGTAATTTAAAAGTTGTACACATAAAATTATAATTTGCAGTAGACTGCCGATCGTGTATTGAAAGTAAATTTGTAGATCATTTTTCTACGGTTTTGGCGGTCATAATTTTAAGCTAGTGTGCGTTAAAATTATACAACATAATATATAGCAGATTCTTACAAGATATGGTACGGCGCAGTTGTAGGATAAATCGTCTTCAACACTTTGATTTATTATTATTTTATTGCATAATGCGGCAGACGACCAGCCCTATCTGAACCACGGTTCGCCATGATTTGTACTTTGTTGTCGTCGTTACTTCGCTAGCCACATTTTTTCTTACACCCAATCGAAAAAAATAATACACATAAATATGTAACGATATTATGTTACGGAATGCATTTCTAATTTAACGAGGCAATAATGTATAACCAACTATTTGTGTGTATGTTTTTTTAACGATAGTTTTGTACAAAACGTTATACGCACGTGATATTCTACTACACACGCACTCAGTGTGACTTCACACACACCGATATGAAATAAAAAATTAAGTGGCTATATATTCTTCTCCTTTGTCCAAAATGTATTTACCTATTTTCACGGATACGTGTAAAAAAAATAAAAAAATCTACACGTATGATAAAACTCCTTCGGATGTATATGGTATGGATAGAATATGTGAACCGTAATAGCTAATATTTCTGTCTATATAATATAAAAATTGCCATAACATTTTTTTTTAATGTTAACATTACAATTAATCAATACACGAACGCTCTTCTGTATATGGAAATGTGTATAATATGTTTTATGGACGCTTCTACACGCAGGATCGTATATTTTTTTACACATCTTTACGTACTCAAGCTTAACAAAAAATGTCAAGGTTGATATTGAACTATTGAAGAGATATTACAACAATCGGTTTGACAACGACGATGTGTCAATGTGTCTTTAATTCGGTGATGGCGACGATATTATCAGAATGGCCAACCGTGATGGATCGGTTTGTTACATACATATTGTATGTAATCCGGAGAGAGTCAAATGATTATAATATGTTTTCGTAAAAAAATAATTATTATTTAATTTTCGACAAGATACGACTTTTGTAACAATTAATACTTGTTTTTTGGCAGTTGTTATTCGCTTTAAAATCCAAATCATGGGACCAATTTATTTTATCATTACGAATCAAGACGCGTGTGCAGCGTGTTACAACATGTATTTTACGTATTACGACTTGCGACACAGCATCACATAATTAACATTTAACATTATGTCAAACCGTTAAAATTCCCTGATAAAAGTTAACAATCTTCATAAAAAAATAATAATTTACTTAGTCAAACACCATACTAGTATATAAAATAATAGGTAAAGTCAGAGTCTTATTCGTATAATGTAGTAATACCTACTCGTCATTTATTGCCATTGCCCAATTTTGTTGAATTTTATGTGAGTACCAGTGTACCACACAATTTTGACTTGTCATTTATTCAAAGCTAGCGAGTTCAAAGAAACGAATACAAACAAACCTATGCAACTTATACTATAGAAACAAACTTATTGGCCGTTATAATTCTATCATATCTTTATACGCGATGTCATATAGGTTTACTGTGTAAGTGTGTAACGGTACAACTTACTATAATAAGCATAATCGCGAAAATGTTTTGATTTATTTACCCGTGAAACGTACTTATAACTCATTATTGTATTACGCTATCGTTATTCGTTATAAATACGTTTGTTTGAAATGTATTACAATAGTTATCGTGTATACTTTAATATGATGCAACAAATTTAAACAGTCGACAGTTCCAAAGTTATCAAATTTACTGGCACGATTAAAATAATTTCGTGGTCATGAGTAGCATTGAAGTGTACAATGATAACAGTGTTGTTATAAACTTTTCAAAGGTAAATTGTAAAAACTCTTTTAGATGATTTCCGATTATTTAATTTTACTTAT
>NC_042496.1:26038100-26039035 GCF_005508785.2 Acyrthosiphon pisum
AGCGTTCCGGTTGAAGCCGCTAACGAACACCAGATCCCAGGTAACAGGCTGACGAGCCTCATATTATTATTATACATTTTTTTATTGTGTTGAGCCAGCAGGGCTACCTCATATTATTATTATACATTTTTTTATTGTGTTGAGCCAGCAGGGCTACCTCATATTATTATTATACATTTATTATTGTGTTGAGCCAGCAGGGCTACCTATTAGTTTTTTAACACATTATTATATTGTTGAGCCAACAAGGCTACCTAGTCATTTATATTGTTTTGTATATTTTTGGTAAAAATAAAGTTATCATTATCAAAAGTTGCTTCTTGATTAATTTTATATTTATTATTATTACTGTATGATAATTTAGAGCAGTGCAACTCAGATTGCAACAGCGTAAAGGCACATCTGTTCCTTTAAGGCGCAGAGGCTAGGTGCGCTCAAACATTTTTGGTGACCTCGACGTGATATCTGTACTTATATAATTGCATTAATTAATTATTATACAGTTTAACATTATTTAATCAAGAAGCTTCTTATCATATTATTATTGTATTGCTAATTCTGGTCATTTTTATTATATCAAATTACTAAATAAGAAAACTATTTCATACTTGGTATGTTGTATTGATATTACTGTATTTGTTTTCACATTGTTGATCATCATCTTATTATATTCATTAACTCCAGCAACATGACTCCTCCCATTTCTTCACAATTAAGCAAACTACTAAAGAAAAGATCTTCCATCAAATCATCTGTTGAAGTGATTCGCAATTATGTTAACAGATTCAACAAAACCACACAATCAAGTCGTCAACTTCAAACAAGACTTAAATCATTAATTCAATACATTTTTGAATTTAATGAAGTTCAACAAAGTATCTCAGATCTGGACCAAGGGGAAGAAGATGAGGCTGCGCGATTGGAGTTTGAGGACA
>NC_042496.1:26039135-26190613 GCF_005508785.2 Acyrthosiphon pisum
CGAAGATTACTTGTTTCTATTATACACGCGGCGTTCACAAAAAGCGTACAATATAAAAACGTTGGCGTAAATATACGTTACGTACCATATATACTTAAGGTGATTTAGTAGGCGAAGTATGGTCAATTTTACTCTTAAAGAAAAAATTGTCAATTCATAACGGTAAGCTTATTTTATTTGGAATACGCTTAAATAATCAGGCACAAAAATATTATTATTGTAATAACCTGTTGTCGGTTTTTATCATTATTTTTTTTTATCCTAACGAGAAGGTCCATTAATGGATTAGCAAACTAAGGGAATAGCTAAGAATTTAAATAAATACCTGATTAAAATATAAATGTGATGTGCCCGTCAAAACGTATTGTGAAACAAATTAAAATTGTCGTACCTATTATAAGTATACATGTGATAAAATACCGACACCAAAATAGTTTTCGTATGCCATATGCCCATATTACTATCAATGTAAATACAATGACGTGTGCATAAATAAAATATGCAATACAAATGAATAAATACTGAATATATTTTAATGGAAATAAGAAGACAGCATCATCAAGCCAAGAATATTATTAAGTACGTTGTTTACCAAATAGATTTTTCTTGCACCGATGTATTGCATAGTGTTACTTATGGTCCACAATTATGCATATATGAACATGAATAATTGAATATATTAATCTTTTTAATAGGTAGAATGAATTTAAAAAAATATTATCTAGAAATTATGTAAATGTATGACAAATGTCAAAAGAAAAGTAAGTACAGCTAAAATATATACACGCAATCATATTTATTTATGCGCTGCTCGTCCATTTTTGAGATAGGTCGTGGTCATAAATTCAAGAATAATTTAACATGAATATGTTTTTAATATTACCTAACGTGTTTCCTAGACAGTAGATAGTTTATTTATGTACTTATATTAATTTAAAATTTAAAAAAAATATAATTTATACAAAATATAGCAATAATTCTTATTTCTTAATTATTAAGAAGTTAAAGGATATAAATTCTAGTATATTTTTAATTTTTATCATGAGTTTAGAACTATATTTATTGGCGAATATTATAAAATAGAATACTATTGTTAACACCGTTACACTACAAAATTGAATTTGTTTTTGAGGGGTTTTTAAAATAGGTAATGCATTCATAGTTTTTTTTTTTTTAATTTAGGTATGGAGCCATCGCAATGGCGTATCGAGAAAAGGTTTGGGAGACTTTGCACCCCAGTGGGAATTTTAGCCAAACCCTCATAAGTTTAGTCCCAAGGCACAGGGCCCTCAAAACCACATAATATTAAAAGAGTTTGGTGAGCCCATCCCCTCCATAATATTTGATTACCCTACGCGGCTACGCCTATACGGAAAGTTCTCAAGACATGGTTTTAGTTATATTATATTTATATATTTACATATTATTATTTAAAATAATTTATTTCTTAATACATATGTTAAATACATCAATAAAGAACAATAATTGTAATTTCAAATTAAAACAAATATTTAAAACATAATATAACAATATAATATAATAATATAATAAAAAGATTATATATATCAACGATTACATAATATTTATTAAACTCGGGTAAATAATAATTACCATACATTTAAAAATAAAATATGTTATATTACCTATATTAAAATGCTTAATATTAACATAACCTTTTTTTTTTTTTTTATTATGGTATCGAGGACTGGAGGAGGAACTATGGTGCCAGTACTTCTCCTCAGATATTAACATAACCTAATAAATGTTATAATTATTTTAATATCTATTAGAACTTCACGAGAACTTATTTTAGAAAAATTAACTATTCTAAATCATAAAAGTTTAAAAAAAAACTTCATTTTATTTATTCCACAGAACCGTTCACATTCTGCAAAGCTTACGACAAAATTCGTGACTGAAATTGGTAAAAGAATTTAGTTGTTCAATGGCAGCTGCGCCACGTTGGAAAGAATAAAAATATGTAAGTATGTACCAATTGAACATAAATATAAATAATATATAAAATATAATAATTTATAATTGCTACAGATTATGATTGGTTATCGAACTTAAATAAAACAGTGTCAATGATTGGGTTCAGTGATTTAAGAGGCCAAGGAGGCAAACCATAATAGTTATAATAATAATATACTATTGTGATAAATAATAATTATAATAATATACAGCGCAAATAATACTTAGCTAAAACATCGGAATGCAGTAAGATTATACAATATCATAATGATTATTTCATATTACACTCGTTATGCGTTATGAACAAGTGGTTTTTATGAAGAATGCAATTCAATTATATTTTAATTTTAGGACTGTTAGTACTATTAGTTATTACTTATTAGGTACTATACAATATTAGAGCAGACGGGAGAACTGTTCGGTCGGTAGGTACACATTGTGTCTGGTGGGACAACATCATAATTTTTAATATTAACTTTTCAATTCACGTCCGAGGACGTCGATCGGACTATTATAATATTTACAACCGTTCGCTTTTGCGAATTTCGCGTAGGTATGTGCAATGCGTTCAACTCGAATGATTTTATGCCAAGATCGAGTCACAAAATTATGACAAACAGTATATTATTATCATTTATCTGGTATTCTGGTCACAGGGCAAATAGGTGAACGCCCACGCAGTGAGGCAGTGAAAATGGTATGTTGGTGAATTAAAATGTATAGTATTATATTGGGAGAATGGAGATAATACATAATACGATATACGCGATGGTTTTTCGATTAGATATCAATAATTATTTTGTCCAGCAAAATGTTTTGCATCGGTGCGACGATTATAAATTGCTGCAGTTATCGGTCGACCAAACAAACGACTGTGTTCTTGCGTTATTATATGTTTATGTCTTATCCCGATGCAAATTCAAATGATACGCCAATACAATAATAACCAAATGAAAGTGTGGACAATTTTGACTCTGCTAAGTAACTAGGTTAAATGTGTTGTCTTCCAAATGATAACCTACAAAATATGTGATCCTAAATAAATCTTTTTTTCGCATTTATTTCGTCCAAACTAGTTTTCTCCAACGATAATCATAATATAGGTACAATATACACTTATTACTGACTTACGATTTGCTAGAAAAACAAATCGGATTAATTTTTTTTTTGTTTTACATTTGAATCATTTGGATTTAATATTATTATATTTTATTTCACTTCTTTTTAAACGTATACTTAGTTGTTTTTATTACTTACAGATAATGGGCGATTTAAATGTCTACACGACATTTTATATAGGTAGGTGGTAAAATACGAATAAAACGAGAAGAGAAATAGGTACGTCTGTTTTTCATGTAATATAGAAACTCAGTGATATTTTTTTGACTAAAATGTTGGTTGTCGATTCGAGTGTAATACTACTGTAATTAGTCTATGAAAACTTCACGTTATTAAATTGTTTTTTTTTTTATCTTGACTACACAGCACCGCAAGACTGCAAGAGTCATTGTTCGGCTTATAAAAATGTTGTTATGTTTCTATTATTTTGGGTCATCCAAAGTACTTACATAATAAATAGAGTAAGTATAATATAATAGTCATAGATAATACTTATATAGTTATATATATGCCATAACTAGGTACGTTTTGAGTCACGCACCATTCGTTACGATCAAAATACAATATTATAGTGATTGATAAATGGCCAAGATCCTCAAAGAAACGAAATTTACGATTTTTCGCAGTGTCCACGTGATACGTCGTCACATTGAAACATAAGACTGTCAAACACATATTTATCGTGTCTTACTGTCGTAATTATTTATTTATAACTAATTAGTAATTAACGCAACTAATTGGGCAATTGTAACAGTTTATTTTTATAATAATACAAATACTTAAAAAATTACCAGAAATAACAGTCGTTATAGTATTGGTGGCCATATACTATATATATATATACGAACTCGTTTGATAGACGCATTAGCCTATCGATGGGGTGATCATGGCCATAGTTTTAGACACGAAAAGAGGATGACAAGTGAAGCAACGGAGTGGGTGAAGTATTGGGAAAATCGGAATGCGTATACGATTGCGGTGATTCAAAATTTATGTTACAATAATAGGTATAGTAATAGTATATATAGTATGGTATAGGTAACAGAATAGGTGAGTGGTTAGGTATACATCATATTATGTACTACCAATAATTATCTGGAGAAATTTTCAATTAGCATCATTTCTACTGTCTACTAGGGTAGCTAAGCATAATGCATGTATACCAAGACTCAAGAGCATATAGTCATACAATGGGTGGTTGATATTGAGAACGTGACACGCGAAAGAGAGGAAGCACTTTTGTACATCACGCTCTAAAAACTGAGCGCACCTATATGATAATATATCATTATAATATAATATATAGGTAATAATATATATCCATATAATGATTTATTGTTATCTATAAGCTGGCGTATTATATCGTTTTGTGATGATATTATAATAACCAAACGGTATAAAACACACTGACAACCTCGGATTATCGATGTCTATATACATACAGTATACTCTGTCTTGATATTTTTTAACTAAAAAAAGTTTATATTCATTTTCTGAAAGGTCAAATTGAATTAATCATATACCCCGTTAACTACCTGTTTTTAAAACCATTGGAAATGACACAGTTTTGTCTATCGCCGGAAATGCAACCATCGGAAGTAACATCCATACCTAAACGCAACTGCTAAATATCGTCATCATATACAATCCGGATGTGACCTAATCTCATAGAGCATTTGCAATATTATATAAATAATAAATCAGAAATATTATTATTTTCAGTTCTAAATTATATATTCTTATAAGTAATTACATTAATTACAATATAATATAATATTAAGTTATTGGCTAACTTCATACGTATAGCTTTAGATTCTGATCGAAGCGTTTAATTTTATTAAAATTGTTTCACCAACCTACCTTTTGGATCTGTAAAAATATTTCTAATTTTGTATAAATATTCCTGCTTTTTCGTAAATTTAGATTCCGATCACTTCAATAAATATATTTGTTTTAAAATTATGTGATTTTTTTTCCTTTTTTTCTGTAGGTAGAAGTGTTATAGAAGTAAAAATGCTCATATCGTCAATTTTAAGGTTTTTTGGTAGAAATTGGATTTCATTGGTGCTTTAGGTCATCAAAAGTAAAAATCTCTAGTACTTCTAAAAATAATTTGGAAAAACAAAAAATAAATTATGGAAAAACTGGAATATTTACGCAAAACCAGTTTTAAATAAATATAAATTGATTTTGTTTCTTTGTTGTAATTTTATTCAAGAATGAATAACCACAGATTAAATTCTCACCAATTATTCGGATGTTATTTATATTTGCATCACTTATACATAACCTAATTTTAAAAATGTACTGACTCTTTTCATGCTACCGCCAACCACATAACAATTTATAAAGATTTAAGCTTTTTGACTTTCTAGAATTTTTTTTTTTGATTTGTGTATAAAGACCAAATATTTACGAAATTCGTCAGAACTATGAACATTTATAAATTATTTTGTGCCTATTTGAAAATCATATAATTTTTATTTTAACACTTAAGGTTTGAAAATGTATTACAATAATCCTCAATTGTTTCTTCAAGAATTTAATAAAAAAAAAAAACTTAGTGTGTGACCACATAAATTTGGATACACATGGATATTCAATCATATAATATAGATTTAATCCGAAACAATTTTAATTATTTTGCTATGTATTATATTTAAAAAATATTAACTGTAGAAGCTTGAAATATTCTACTGTTACATCAGTTATAATTTTATATACACAATGACATTTTTTAAAATGTTTAGTTTTTTTAATATATATTTTATTAAAAAAATGTTCTGTTCGATCAAAAAATATATCCTTAGGAATATTACATACTGTCCTTATCTATTCTAAATTGTTTTTCACGAACAGTAGTACAGTAATATTATGTAATCAATTACGAGGTACACCTAAAACCTGCATAGCGGCATCCCGGTTTTTTTATTTATGTTTTCGTAGTGTGTAGTGTCACTTTATAATGTATATACCATATAACACCAGAAACGTTCATCTTAATACCTATATTACATTATATTATATATGTTTTATTTATGTAAGTTGTACTCAATACACGTATTATAATAAAATAATATGTGTCGGATGACTGTAGGTATTTGTATATGAAAGTAGTATGTTTAAAAAAAAAAAAGTTATAATGTAAAAACTGACCCAATGCCAAATGTAAAGACTCATCAGCATTAAGACTATTATAGTTATCGGTATGTTTTTGAAAAACTCAGATTCACCAAAAATGTATATTATATTCCTATTTCGATTGTGCATTAATATATAGGGAACTTAGTCAGAGAAATCATGTTTTATATATTTTCAACAACACTATAAAGGTAGGTACATAATCATATTATATTAGAAATGTATATTTTTATATTAATACATCGACAATATTAAAGTTAACCACTTTTTATGTCATGAATGCATTAAAATCCTCTATGAAATAAAAAAACTGAATGTATTACAGTTGAACGTACCTACCACCTACGTATTTAAGTAGTGTACTACTTAGAAAATATAGTAAGACGTTTATACCTGAACTTTAGCCCCATCCATCAGTGTTTCGTTTTAGTTGCATTAGTTTAGTTAAGTCCAATGTCCATTGGTGAAATTGGGAACTCGTTGTACCTAACTATGTTTTGTATACCTAAAAATAAATATAATTACTGTTTATTTCTCTTTACCCTGGTTATTATAGTTATTTTATATAGGTACTATAATATAATACTGCGCAGATGGCTGTTGAGCTTTTTCTGATTTTTAATATCACCTTTGCTGTTTCAGCTCTTTTACGAAAATTCTTGATATTATTGCACACAGTATGCACACAGTATGCACGGCTGTTGTGGTTACTATAGAGAGTTAAGTCGAATATCGCAGTGCAGCGCATACCGATTAAAACTGTTTGATCAATAACAATATTGTATAATGTATCAGATATTTAGTGTATTTACCTACGTATTTTGTGTACAGGTTTAACTGCATGGACAGAAATCAACTACCGCAATGAAGATTATTCATAATATATTATATTTTCTTGAGTATTACTATGAATCCAATAAAACAAAACATTCGAAACGAGCTCCCCTAGTCGCAAAGCTATTTTTTTCGCAAAATGCCAAATTTTCATAACGAACATAATAATATGTACAATATAGTATTATTATATGCAGGGGATATCTAGAATTTTTTTATATATTTAAATTTAATTTTAATACAAAATTATCAAATCATTCAGTCATACACCCTATAATCTACATACACCATGCACGCCCATCACGCTCGCGGATACCATCGGAAAAACGTGAATAGCCGACCGCAACAGCTTCATAATATGACTTGCACGTGCGTGAATACGAAATAATGTATAATATAATATTATATTATTATGGTCAATACGCGTATAGGCTTCGGACACGATATATACGCTTATTATAAATTGTATAAATTATATTTATATATTAAAATATCATAAATAAGTACCTACTTGGACTGCGGGCAGATCGAGCTTTTGCAGCAGGACACGAACAAAAACGAATATTTATAATAATGTATATATATCGTTACAATTTTATTTAATATACTCTCGTGGTTGCTCAACAATTCCATGCAGCACACACATATTATAATCATTGACCCCAGAAGGTCGCGTATGCGTAGGTACATAGTATATATATTAGTATGTGCTATGTATTAGTGCACCCGGCGGCATTTCTGTGTTAAATATTATTGTAATGGTGCGTGAATCATTTAACATTTTATATCTATAAAGTATATAGGTAGTAATGCGCGTTCGTTCACGAAAACTCGGCCAATAATATACGCTGTGCACTAAATTACAATTGAACATTATTGTGTCGTTCGACTAAAAAGCATATCAACCCGCTCGTTTCAGTGTTTCATCCGCAAATCGGCTTTAATATAAGCATAAGCGGAGTATGATAATGTTATTTGAAGGGGCTGAATACCCTGGATTTTTTCATAAGCTTTTTTACATGAATAATACATAAGTTATAATAAAAAAAATTAACTATAGATTGCGGGCCACCAATGATTATACCAAGTAGGTATACGCATAATAAACTGCTGTGGTATAGACAACTTCACACTAGCGATCTTTGCACACTACCGTTACTCAAACGTAAATGTTATTACTTATTACTTTATTAGGCATGATAATATTATTATGACCATTTTGATATTTTAGTTCATACGTCTGAGGACTAAATAGCGGTATTGATCTGAGCTTTAACATAATGATAATTTAATCTATATATTACATCGTTTTAAGGTATTTTTTTGTAAAGTAGAATATTGAATCATGATGGCCCCAAACACAAAAGTGCGAATTCGTTATTTACCTGCAGTATATAATATATATAACTCCTCTCTCTCTCTCTCGCTCTCTATTCCTTTCTTTCTCACTATCTTTGTGAATTGTCGTGTCCGCAGACATGCTTGTATATTATACTCGTGTCGCTTTTTCAGCTGTATCTGTTTTACATATTTCGTCTATAATATATTACAGCGGTAGTGGTACATATAATATATAAGGTACTTACCGCGCATACATAATATACAACGCGTGCGCTCGGTTTGATTTCATACTATACGATGACTTTACCAGCACGACAATAACGCGATAATGTATACGACTCGGTCGCGACTTCTGCGGGTCCAGGAAATCGACAAAGCTAATAGAAGCACGATCAGCACAACCGAAACAGCCAGCGTGACAGATAAAAGAAATCGCGGCTAAAATAAACAA
Organism: Acyrthosiphon pisum; assembly: GCF_005508785.2. Taxonomy (NCBI): domain Eukaryota; kingdom Metazoa; phylum Arthropoda; class Insecta; order Hemiptera; family Aphididae; genus Acyrthosiphon; species Acyrthosiphon pisum. The sequence continues at coordinate 26,047,996 of NC_042496.1, forward strand.
AAATATTAGAGTTATAGATATTGTAACATCTCTGTATCTCTGTAACAAGTATATTATATGTATAATATATATAATATTATTATGAATATTACACGTTCACGACAGACACCACAGCCAAGAACAGCGAAGTCCAAAACATATCTAAAATCTAAAAACCTTGTGCAAATATCAACATCCAGGAGTTTTCCGAGTAAATTATTAACTTAAGCTCTCACGTAAGTCTAAATAATATAAATATTATACATATGTATATTACAATATCGTATAATATTATACGGTAGTCACTTTTTAGTCGTAATAATCGTTGCACAATAGACGCACTTCCCCATGCAGAGTCTCGCCAGCCAGAGAAAAAGTTAATTAACTTTCTTTAGCTCTCCGTCCAGTGAAATAATAGATTTCGTTTAAGATTAATCGGTTTTGTATAAATAGAAGCGAACTTATTGTGTGCGTTCGAAACTCAATTTATAATACTCGCGTACATAGACGCGCACAAAATATATACGCATGTATAGTCTGTTGTATCTGATTACAATTTTATTCCATCATAGAAATACACACACATGCAACAATATATTCATTCAAACGACTTTATGCTGAGATTATAATATATTATTATTATTATGACTGAGATAAAGTTTAAGAAATACCCAATACGTATATACCCTGTATGCCTGCACGTGTTTATAGTGTAACGAAACGAGTATTGAATAATGTAAACCAAATAATTGTCTATAAAAAATGACTAAGATAATTAACGAGTTATATGTACATATAAACCTAAAATTAGGTTATAATTATAATACCTGCGATTCTAAAAGTAAAAGGCGCGTTTAAAGATTTTATCGTTTGTATGTGATCCACGACTTAAATTATACGTTTTGAATTCACAAGAAATTTACTTACGAAATACAATACAAAAGAAAATAATAAAATAGTTATCGTAACGAAAAGTGACGTATTTAAGCGCAAAACGCTACAAAGACGCGTACAACTTTTAATATATACTACAATATAATACAATATGAAAATATTTTTAAAAAAAAATGAAAAAACATTTCTAGTACCCTATTAGAGTTATACGCGTGTATCAGTACAATATAATATTACTAATAATTATTATATTTCTATATGGATTTTATCTAAAACGTAGATCTGTTTTATAATAAAGGATTCGCTTTTATGTCTTTTCGCGACGTTTCGTCTTCTAAATAACGAATCTCCGTCTCTCGTTAAAAGCTGCAGCCCGTTTAGGTCACAGCATAATATTATATCATATCAGTTGGCAGTTATTGCCATGTGCTGTAGAGTTTTTCACGAATACGACCGAATCTACGGTAGCGATCGATTATAATGACATATAATATATATAATATTATAATAGCAAACCGTATAGTACGCGTACCCGGATTTGGAGCTCTGACACTCGAAATGGACTTTATATAGGTACTTACTCTCTCTCTCTCAGTTCTCTCTACCTTTCTTCTACTCTTCTCGGACACTGCAGCACGCCAGCCGCTTATGTACGACATTATAATATATTATACTGTACGGGAGATGTACGGATTTCGATAACCTCCCGCCTGGGAAGACTCTTGTGCAGCCCTCACCATGAACGTTCTAATATCATATACAGTAGAATCCGCTTAAAGGGGACGCCACTTAAAGGGGACACCTGCTTAATGGGGACATTAATGGCAGTCCCGAATGAATGTATTATATGTAAAATTCTTCGGTTAATCGGGACAGTCGGGATAATGGGGACAAATGGGTCACCGCCCGATGTGTCCCAATTAAGCGGATTCGACTGTATTCATATTATATCGACACGACAGCTGCAGGTGTTAACTTATACGTGTATGTATGATGTTTGTACCGGCTGGTCATCGACGACCCGGTGTGGTAACTAGCAAGCTGCAGATAAGGCTCCTACGCACGCGATGAATAAAAAACAATAATAACAACACGTTGGTCGAGTATGCATACGAGTACACAACAATGTCTTTTATTGTAAAATTAAAGATTAAAATGAAAATGAAATGAAACTCGATCACGATCCAATTATTACTGCATGCAGTCCTATAATGTTATACTATGTATATAAGAATAGTACTTACTCTGCAACAACTTCTGTCCGGCTATACGCACTGGATCCGTACGAGCGACGAGGTTTTTATTATTATTGTTCTTTGTCAGTGTATCAAGGACATTGAGTCCAGTCCGTTTATCGTTCCGACCGATCCAACCAGATTTCTCTTTCTGCCGTGGTCATAACGACTCCGCGTCCGGGTCCGGAACACGACCTGTTGAACGGGATGTGCGAATTTTCTTATTGTTTTTTCATTCCATTATAATACTCCTCTGTCAAAAATTATTTAGTCCGCACAAAAACGTCTGTTTCGTGAAATTTATACTGTACAGTGTACATAGCCGCAGGAATGATAAAATATAACTACAGCAGCACTGTACATCATATATAGCTGAAAAAATCTAAAGGATATAGTTTAAAATAATTTTTGAACGAGAACATGTTTTGAGGAGAAAACACAACTCTATACGCCAGCTTCGCAGATTGTGTTGGAAATATTTATCAAAGATATAATAATATCAATATTATATTTCATATTAAATATAGCCGTGATTTTAAAGCATTGTAAGTATATGAGCTTCAGTCAGTTATACCTATCATTATTCAATAGTAAATGTCCTGCTTGGCATTGCTCGTTTGGGTTTTTTTATTAGATAATATATTTGAAAAAAATGTATATAGCAAGGGTAACCACACAAATTAACAAAAAATAATTCTTTTTTCGTGAGCTGAAAAAAAAGCAAGTTAAAACTACTCTTTAGCTACCTATAGAGGTTGTTAAAATAAATTAAGAACACGCTCCAAGTCTCAAGGAATGTATTGGTACAACTTTCTACTGGTAAAATGTTTTCCAATTTTCCTATTTTCCTTTCTATAAAAACCTTATTCGGAATTTTATTGAATTTAAGAACATTTTAAAGTTCTAAAAATCAGCATTTGATGTATTATTAAGGAAAACAATTAGGGTGAATATGCTTGAGGAATCACTCTGTATTCTTTAGGAAAATATATCAATGAAGGAAAAAAATTTCGGTACACAATATGATATAATATTATTATTTTTAGTGTAGGTATCTGGTATATCTATAGGCACTCTTATTGTAACGAGTGATAATATGTATTGAAATAGCATCACGCCTGTATACCATATCCACCTATTATACTATAGGTACCTACATATTATTGTGTATAGAATATTTTCTTCTTCTCCTGGCATTTCTAATCTCTAAGAGTTTTTGCCGCCATTACTACACTTCACCACTTATCTCTATTCTATATGTATAGAATATACGTATCTATAATACGACAACCCTGACTGGGACAAAAAAAATCAAAAACAATAAAGTAATGATAAATTAATATAAACAACCAGATATTATACCTGGAAAAAGCGTTAAATCAAAAAGTCGTAATAATTACTAGTCTTTGTGAGCCGTGGACGATAAAAAATTTAACATTGTCGGATACATTAAATTTAATTAAATATAACGTCGGTGAAGACAAATGGTAACAGCCAGCATATAATATTATGACCAGGTGATGGTTGAGCAAAAGGAATTTGGATCGACCTAATTATATTCACCTGCAATAGTGCAGCTATAGTTGCGTACTTGTGCCTAGTTTATACTCACACACACATTATGTATTATACCGATTATTGTATTTGTATTTATATTATTTTTTGCAGATTTCCCACAGCCTAACCTAACCTAACAATGATAATGCAACGTGTACCTACCTATTTGGATTGTACAATAATTATGGGATCCGAAAACTATAATACAATAATTAAATAAATTACCAAAATTCAGTCTATAATATGATCAAGACTGCATGAGCTATTTTTATTTTATTTGGTCCGCCGTGCGCGAGTATAATAATTATAGTATTATAGACTCATTCCTTTCTCTCTCTCTCTCTCTCTCTCTGTATATTATATAGGTTAAAAATAAGTACAATGTTAGCCTATAAACTATTAATCCGTTACCGTTTATTTGCCCCCCTCACCACCCCCCCACAAATTCGACGGTCGAGAGAGTTTGCACTCTCTCGTATACAATATACTAATAATAATATGACGACAATAAATTATAATAATATGCTCTGTACGGTTTGTGGAGAGTTAAACTTACTGGTGCCGATATAGCTGGTCCCCGGCAAGTGGCGAAGCAAAAGTAAAATCCGGTTTGTTGCCCGTCGCGTCGTCGTACGCCCTGCGCTCGCGCGTCCTTGGCGACGGGTATCTTACAGGCGGCGTCGTTTTCCGACCGTTTTTTTTTTTATTTCTCTCTCTCGCTCTGTCTCTCGTATTCTTTACGTGTCCCCCAAGAAAGTGTTGCTGCAGGTATCGGTGATTTACCGGTCCCCCCGCAAACGATATAAATCAGTCTGGCCAACCGCAAAGGAGTCGGACATTTAAAAAATAAAATAAAAACAAAGAGTTTAAGTACAGGAAAGGGATGTATAATATTATGTATCTTATATAATATATTATATATGTAGTGCATGTTGCAATAACGAGGACAAATAGCATGCCTATGTGGCTATGTCCGTTATACATACTTACATTTACATGTATATAAGCACCGTCTGAGGGCCAATAAGTAAAAACATTATTATAAGTACTCAGGAGCGTCAATATCAATAGCGTTGCAACAAGTGTTGTGTTTTTATTTTTTCTAGATTCAATTAATTTTTCCCATTTAACTCAAAGACAGACTTCAGCCATGATATCAGCGCAGAGATACCTTATGTTAAATGGTATATTATATTATATATCTACCAGGAACCAGATACCATTTGTACTGAAGAAAAGAAAAAAATGTAGCGCAAGATAAATGACAGTCAGCTAGAAATTTTTCTATAATACGAAGAAATTAATTTAACAGTTAATATAATATTTTTTTAATATATTATTATGTAAAAATCTAATTTTATTTTCAAATGTAGAGAATAACATGACTAAGTTTTGGCTTAATACATTTTAAATACTCAATTTAATGTATGTGTACCACTTTTATACAACTATTATCAAATTATCGCGATTAAAAATATAAACCCGTCGTGTTTTGATACTTACCCTGCGGCAAAATGTTAATATACAATAAAATATACAAAAAATGTATCTATAATAAATGCAAAACCGCACGTGGCCAAAACAAATTTTCATGACTGAAACATGAGTCATGACTAAAACAAACTCGTTTCAAAAAATGTGACAATTTCTGCAACAGGGTTCGTCCGTGACTATATGACGCATAATTTTGTATCATTCAGAATATTTCAAAAGAAAAAACCCTTCATACTTTCGTGACACTATATGGTACAGTATAGTATATTGTGCGTAATATTAGTCAGTGTGCAGAAATGCACGACAATATCCTAACCGTAGTTCCCACCTTGATCTTACCATTTACCACACTGCTATCGTGTAATAGGTAGGTATTCGTTGTATCATAATAATAGTATCAATATAGGTATAGTGGTCCATGGGGCCCACGCGGCAACGAAAACAAACGCGTTCGTGGTTGTCCGCCGGCATCCATTTGTCGTGCTGTGCCCTCGCCACTCGTTTTTGGGTCACCGCGAGTCTTTCACTTTCGCGTAGCAGTTTGCTATAGTAATAATAATAGTGTATACCTAGTGGAACGGTTAGGTTAGGTATAATATATATGTTTACGCCAAGGGCTACTGGACGATTGGGGTCGCCCGTTCTCCCTCAACAAACATCAGGGTGGAAAACCTCTACCCACATCGTGTTCGGACGTGGGACTCATAGATTTTGCCAATATTGCAACGATTCCGCCAGTATACATGTAGTTCTAAAATTTATTTTGCCTGCAACTACCAATTTTTACATGTGGTCATTCTGGTAACTTCTTAACATTATTCATTATCTAGTTAAAAATTAATTTACTTTTTGACCAGATATTTTTGATTATTCATTTTTATAAAAATTGTAGATAACTAATAATGGCTTATCAAATACAGGTTTAAATTTTTGGAAATATCTTCTGACGTCTAGTTACATAAAAAATAGACATAGTATAACCAAAATAGTTAGTGAACATTTATAATAGTTTAAATACCTAAAAATATTGTCTAATAGATACCATTTTTGTCCACGATCCGTTATTTCAACCAGTATTGGAATGGACGAATTAATACTAAATAATATAGGTAATAACTAACGAAGTTTATCAAATAAAATGTATAGTTTGTGCCGTGTTTGTGGGGAGGGGTGGGTAGTTTTCACCTATCCTACATTGAACATTCCTGCCTATTGATTTTCTTGTTAATGTTCATGGTGACGAATTGGTTTATTTTAAGAAGACAGTAAAGAGTTGTTCCTCTATAAGGGTGTACAACCCTATATAGGTAATATACGTACGAAATGTTTAGGTCTTCCCTACCACCACTTCCACCTCCTTGAAGACCGGCGCACGAGACTCCTTGTATATGCTACAGTGACACGGCCGTGATACAATATATTATTATTTTATTTGCGCAGACCAATTCTCAGAGAATAATAAATGATAATGCATGTCATAATGGCTTTATCGTGTTCACGCATAGATTAAAACAGCGGCTGTACTCAGAAATGCCACATATCATAATAATCAATATGCATTACTTGACACGAGTTCGATTGATGATAGATCAAAACAGGTGATCGATTTGTTTAATTATAATAGGTAATAATATTATATATTTATATTGAATTAAAAATCACATATTCCCGCCAACTATCTACGACATGTTTTTTGTACCCTTGTACTACACCAGGCGATCAGTATATAGCTAGCTAGCGCATTGAAATCGTCAGCTTCACGTGGGCGTCACACACTAAAACATTTGTTGTGAATTTGTGATGGTTTAAATTATAAATAGTATTTGTTTTTAAAATTATAAATAGCACATTTACTTAAAATATCTGAGTGAGCTTCAAACATTTGTGGTGAAAGTTCAACCACCCCCCCCCCCCTTTAACTAATTTACACCCATGATAATGATGTGGGTCGAAGTTTTTATATGGATATTTTGTTCATAATATATGTTTGCACAAACATCGTGTGATCATCGTTACTCGAATATCTAGTTTTTCTTAAATATTTATGTATATGAATGTTCAATATTATTATATTGCGTAATAGTGTAATACGCTAAAACGTGAATTTTAACCGTAACTGCGGTTTAGAAAACAAACGTAGGAGGTTCGTTGTTTTTAATTAATAATATTATTACATTACACTGATTAATCGCACACAAATAACATTAATATTGTTATAGGTATGTTATATTGTGAGTAATATATTATTATGAAGTGTGATTATCCTACAAGACTCCAACAGAAACATGCGCTTTATAATACATATATTATACCATATTATGGTATTTATGTATTATACATTTATATGTATGGTTTTACTTCCAATTTATATATTTTAAAAAAGAAAACCATATACGTTTATACAACAAATTACACAATTGGTCGCCCGCCACAACGTTTTTAAACTAATAAGACGTAATAGGTGATGAAACATTAATGAAAATAAATTTTGGGACTACATGATTATGAAGTTACAATTTAGTGAAGAGCTCGACAGTTTCGATAAAATAAACGGCATACCTATTTATACTTCGATACTACTTAGTACTTTATATGATAGGTACCTATATATTTTATGTATTTTTAAAAACAACTCTATACATCATACGAGATAACATGACGTTGCAAACAAAGCAAATTAATGACTAAATAACGCATTGCTAATCTTTTTCATAATAATTACTGTTAATTATTATTATTACTATTATAAGGTCTGCGACAACCAACCAGTACAACTACTAGATCAAGCACACGGTATAAATATGATATATAATTCACTAAGTATAGAAACCGAATCGATTGAACTCGTTACGAACGAACAGAACTAGCAGAAAAACGTCTATGAAGTTGATGTAGGTGAAGACGTGACAAACATTGGTAGGTATAGTTTTCTAATATTATGTCAACAAAAAACATGCAATTATTCGACTGAATTGACGATGTGTAACAACAAGTCCGTGGAAATAGGTCGCGGGGCACTCGATCAAGGCAGTTTATTCCGAGAAATTAATTACAAAAAAATTACACTCACACATATACATAAGTTTATTACTTATGTATATAATAATTTATTAATTATCCACCAACCTATTACAATAATATGAGTACCTATATAATATAATAATACAATAAATATCTGAGTGCACTATCAACTATGTTGCTTCACGAAATTAATCAACGCGGTGCGTTTTTAAAACGAAAATATTATATTATATACCTACCTTAAACATCAACTATTTATAATATTATTATGTTAATGTGGCCTGGTTTGAACATAATATTGCTACTCGGCCTCTGTCGGATCTTGTCTTGATCTATCGATCATAATATTAATATGTTCATATTATAATGTTTAATTACATTATTATGAGTCCCACGTGATGATAAAGCTTGGCACTCTTTCCACTGCACCGCTTATAGAAATACAAATAAAAAATTAAGCTAAGTGTATCTAGTATATTTTTGGAAACTGATACTATATCAAATGGCGTTGTTCATTCTGAACTATCCGACGTGTGTTTTTTTGAAAAACATCAACTATACATTTCCTCTTCTAATATAGGATGGACAACTTGACTTTCAAAATATGTTGTCAATATTCTAATAGTAAACCAAATTGCTAGTCTTCACTGAAAGCTTAATAAGTGATATGAACATCAACTAAAATATTGAATATGTGTACGTTTTTATAATACTTTTTTATTATTACCTGTCTATCATTTATCATCCAACCACTTCACTCGATTACAAACTTTAAACAGCTTAAACGCTTATGCAATCAGTAAACTATTTAATCGATATGATATTATAACAGCACATTTTTCAGAATAGTAAATTGTAAAAAAAAAAATCATTCAGCGGTTACTTAACCATTCAAATATTATATAGGTATAAACTAGCAAAAGTTATTATAAGTATGCAAATTCCACTTTGGTCACGATTTTTTCACAATAGTCCACGCGGATGAGATTGATGGATTTTTTTGTATTTATTCACATAGTATAAAAAAAACAATGCTGTTGTGTTATCATTTATCGTTATTATAATATTATTATATGTGTAGGTACCCACACACATAGTTACAGAGTTACAACTCAAGTATTTTATTATTATTTTATGAATCCAATTAAATAATAATTGGGTTTCATATAATGTTGTATTTTTGTAGTATTTGAAAATGAATACAACTTTATTTTCGATGCCGTTGGGTGTATAGACATGTAGTTATAGCTTGTAGTCTATAATGTTCGAGCTGCAATATATTATTGAAAGGTTACACTCTTGTGTGTGTGAACAATGAACATATTTTATAAAGAGCTTAAGTTTTATTTCGTAGGATTCCTTGTTGATATGAACATTAGGAATTTATAATTTTTGATGTCATTTGCAGAACACGGAAATGCTATTTTATAATAGTAAATTTATCATCAATAATTACTTAGTTGTTATTACAAACGTATATAGATAGACACAAGCTATTAAAAACGTTTAACAGAAAATACTTTTTCAGTTTATGAGTTTTAAATATTTACGTGCATATTAAATGCCACTAGTACTTGAAATTAAAAATACTTTTAATTGAATTATAAACGAGTTTTCTTAAATTTAATTAATTTTTTTATAGTATTTATACTTACATAATATTATATATACATAGTATTTATCTTTCTATATTGTAAAATGTGTTGCAATGCTATGGTATATTGATATCCTTTTTATATACATTAAAACCTCTTCCAAAGGGTTATATTTATATTTATTTTATGTATTCAAAAAATATTCAAATATATATAATGTACTTATAGTTACCTACTGTAATAACTAATTAGTAATTACTAAAAAATAATAAAAGTAATAATAAGGCTAAAGAAACAAAATATTTTTGTTTATTAGCGCAATATAAGTCTAAATTTTCTCCCAGACAGTTGCAGGTTAGGCAGGTATATTATGCCTATAGGTACATTTTTTTAATTTTTTTCACCTATGAAAAATAAAAGAAATAATCAGATTTTTTTTTTAATGATGTGATTAAATTTCTCAATACAATTTTATTATAATACGTAAATAATTAGTAGAAAATAAATAAAGTATTGAGTAGTATTTATCATTTGATTTACTATGGCTGTTGAAGCCTCATGGATTAGTTTATTATTCGCAGTTACATATTTAGTCCATAATACCCATGTTAGTTTTATGAAAATGGTTTTGAAAATTAATACGTGTATTGGGTTTGGTCTGCTGAACTGTACCACGTTGTTCGATTATTGACAACGCGTGGGATAAAAATAAAACAAAATAATACAAGAGTCTTGTTAGTTGTTCGTGTGCAGACAATTGCCGAACCGAAATATTAGAATCAACGACCTCGATAGTCGATACGGTCGTATTCATATTGCACTGATTAGATGCGTGTCTTAATATAATATACTCGCATGTAGGGTTATCAGTTATCACCGAAGTCCGAGCTTGTTTTCGAATTTCTTACGTCTATCCGCATTCTCCGGCGGTGAAGAAATCTCGCGGGCGCACAAACACAATATTATAGTTTTCGTCATACTATATACGAAAGTATCCAGTTTCCCAATCCCAGTGTTGTATAGACTGCGTAGTGGATTTTCTAGAAATCTGTACCTAATGCACGTTCGTAATAGTTGTAATGGTAATTACAATAAATAAGACAAAAACGTTTGATAACATTTACAATACATGTCGCAACGACGAAGCGAACGGCGTTACAGTATTATTATTACCTCTTAGGTACCTACCTACAATATTATAATAGTATAGTACACGTGTGGAGGACGTTATCCGAGAGAACCTGCACCAGTAAACGCATTGCAACGATAAACGATAATGGTCCAATGCTGGAAATCGAAATCACGTGTAGTATTTGACCACGTCGACGATATTAATCCTATATAGTATGATATAAAATATAACACGGACATTACAAAGTTTGTAATAAATAAAAACCGTTTTTACATTTTTGTCGTAGTAATTTCAAATCAATAATAATATGCACAACAACAATATCTGCTCATGTTATTTTACGTACCTATATAATTTATTATGATTCATGGGTACAGGCTTATATACCAGCCACGGGTTTGCGTGGCCACTCGACCAGGCACTATCGCTATACATACTCTGCAGAAGATGACGAAACTAGATCGGGTTTGGATTTCTACACCAGGTACCTATCACGGCACTTTGAACAAATTCATTTCATATTCGTTTATATTTTTAATTTTTAATCGCGTCGACCATTATAATATTATGATAATAGTTGCCTCAAAATTAATTCACGTATCGAATAATTAATTAATACATTATATTATATGCACGTGAACATCACTCACATATAGCTTCACTCTTCACTGCACTGACTTCTGACGATAATGATTTTGTATAACAATACAGTTTTCGATCGTTTCTGTTTCCAGGAAACTGAATTTACTCGTCCAACATCCACAATGGACGTGACGATTTTAAGTTTGAAAGGAACATCAAAAATACAAACAATGATTTATTTTATTATCTTATAATTAATCCTGTTTAAAAGTGCAGAGTACATATTAAAATAATACAATCTTATCGACACTTTTTTTCGAAAATATTTATACCATGGGCATGTCATATCACTATAATACTATAAAGTTAAATATTTATGGCATAGCTTATTCTGTTTAAATAAGATATCAACTAAAAAAAACAATCTTATAGATATTTATACATAGGTACATAAATGCATCATAAAATAATATTCTACGTAGGTATATGGTTTGTGTATGGTAAATGGTAATATTAATATCACAGTTAAATGTAAATAATCTCACTCTGCAGAGCGGCTTATTTGCTATAGGAATAGATTTAGAAAGAGTTTCAAAAGACACTACATTGTAATACGTTAGAACTTTCAAGTGTTTAAGCTGTTTATCAATGTAATATACAGACATAATTTATACCAAAATTATAAGTATTTATTTAAAACTTAAAACGTGCAACGTGCAACGTGCAAGTAAAATGTGAGATATAAAATGTGTTTAACGAGCGAATTGTATATTGATGTCTGCTATATGGTTGTTTGTAATGTTGCAGATATTGATAAATTTCCGAAGTCCGTTAATCGTTAAGTTCATTTATCGTTGAGTAAATGGCGGCTGTAGCATCTTATAATAACACAAATTAGTGAGTTAGATAATTTTTATTTCATAGAAAACTGCACTCGTACGTTTATCAGTAATTGACTGTGTATGTACTGCAACGAGTGATGTGGCCTGCGACGAGAGATAGACTCGACGTCTAAGTTTTCACAATCCTAAAAAATGTATTACGTTTCAGACAAAAAATATACACGTGTACACACTATACACATCAACGTCAATATATAGATTCATCAAAATATACAATTAAGAATTCCCCGTAGGTACCTATATCATAATATATATTTATTACTATATTATATTATCATAAAAAGAAAGTAATGTTTTGGATTCGAAACGACCGCGACCTTCGGGAAACGATCGGGGCGATCATACACGCAACATAATAAACATAATAAACGTTTACAGTGTATGTATACATCAGTTAACATAAAATACAGCTATATGTATATTATTATAATTTATATAAAACGCTTTACGTCAGAGTTACGTCTAATTTAGCCCGGACGCGTTGACGTCTATTTTTTTGACGAGCATTTGGGTGGTCAATTATTATTATTATATTGCCAGTTCTGACGGAAATGTGCGAAACAAAAAAACAAGATACCCGCACGCATCATGAATATTACGCCGAGAAAATCGAGATTTCCGCGTTGGAGAAAATAAAACCAGGACATATACCTACACGAGGGCGCTACTCCCCATGGGGATGGAAGTGACTCCGGTGCATCATACGTAATAACGGTGAACGATGAGTCGGCGTAGACGTGTCCGTGACAAAACTGCCCCTCAAATACTATACATTACATTATTATTTGCGTCGACGGTCGGTCGGTATAACAGCGATAGATCGGCCGTGTACATTTCATCGCGAAATAAAAGTCGACGTTTTTTCGAATTTTCTACATTTTCCTTAGGTCTGTTCGCTCGATCAATGATCCGCGTTCCGGCAGAAAGATAACATAATATTATTATTTATATATAATAGGAGGACGATGCAACCGGTCTTGACAACCACGGCGGCGAGGTAAACGTCCGGCAATCGCCATCAAGGTCACACACACTCACTCGCACACACAGCCGCTGCGTGTGAGTACACGCACGACCTTACAAGGTCGTCTGCGTCTGACCGGACATGCGCACCACCACTGCCGCCACTGCCACTGACACTGGATGCCACAGCCCCGCGACCGTACACACACGCTCCACACACGTGGGTTGTATACCGTCACCCCCTTCCAATACCCCTTTCCTACCAGGTGGTGGTATAGTCCATAAAATATTGTGTTAGATTTAGATATGCGCGTCATTATATGTTATTATGTGGTAGGTTTTGACCCCCACGCCCCATAATTAGCAACCTGAGATTTTGAAATTTACAGTACACTATAAATTTTAATTTTGAAAGCATAATACATATTAATTTTGTACTCACGTCAATATGATATATTATAGTAGACACCTCAAACTACCCAAAAATAATTAACAGCAGAATGAAAGACGATATTCGTCTATTGTACATAAATATAAGATCAAATTATTATAAGACCACGTTCTTATTACTTTATTAAGGGACAAGGGTTCCAATCCATATATGTGGTTAAATTATAGTATAACAAACCTAAAATTTCGTACAACATAAACCGCAATAATTGTGATAGAGAAAAAGTATCTTAAAAACTTCACCAATTATCTAAGAAGTAGCTTGCGTAATTATTTACAATAAGTATTAATAAGTTAAGTATAAGTTTCTGTATAAATAATACAACCTTAAGTACTTACGATCGACGTTCTGACAATTTTATATGCATCCATTATTATAGTCGACGGCCACAAGTATAATATAAGGTCTTAAAATTGAATTGTCATTACATTTTATGGCCGTTTACTAATAAAACAATTATCTAAAGTTTATATAGGTAATTAAAAATGTTAAGTGGTTATGCGTTGAATCGAACCAATAATATGTAAGTACTTTCGGTCGTGATTTACTCGAATATACATTTATTTGTTTGTAATCCTATGCATGTATTTTAACATTTCCACGTTAATGCGTTATGTTCTTACTTTCACGGTAAGCCCACCACTAAATACTTCCACAGATCCCACGACGGAATCGCATCATGACTATAACATCATGTAATCGCGTGTCTATTATTCGTATAGACGTATAGTACACGCATACTCACTGTGATCGTTTTTTTAGGTTTAAAAAGATAAGTGTTATGCCTTAAGGAACGGAAAGCGATCAGAGTCCATATAGTATAATGATTTAGATTTAGACATAACATTGGCGACGAAGATGGGATAATAGGTATTATAGTAAAGAGGAAATATAATTTTATGCCGTTCTGTAAGAATCAGGAGAATAGGTACACCATTGTCTCTGGATGCACTTTGTTAACAGGGAGCACAAACACGAATAATCGAAGAAAAAAGATTTGATAATTTATTCAAAGTGGACATGAATCATGCGGGATAGACAAACCGCGTGCAAAACAGGATACGAACAAAGATCTGATCCGACCGGTACATCGACTTATTGTTGTTGCAAATGACTGTATACCTACTGTATAGGTTAGAACCATTCTACAAGATAATATTATTCAGACGATCATAATATTAAACGTAAGCGCGTTAACATGGCTCATAAATGGTGTAAATATCATGTTATTAAATCTCGGGTAGGCGTTTCAGGGGACCACGCGATTTTCATTGGGCAACAGCCGCCCCCCAACAACCAAATCAATGATCCACGCGATTAAGATTAGAATAATAATAGTTACAGACATACCGTAGTAATAGTTAGAGTTTAGTACAACAATCGGAATAATCTGTGTATTTAGTATTTACGTTGTTTTTAGCACACAATTTTATCATGTCAACTCGCAATGAATTGTTTTTACCATCGTGAAAATCCTGAATAGATATACCTCAATAATTATTTATTTCAAGAAAGAAATGTCAGTAAGCATATCATTAGGTATATTATAATGTGGTTATCAATAATAATCACAAAGCCAGGAAAATACGTCGTTTGTGGCCTTGTAGGGTTTAAAAAAATATAACTTACCTATCTTTGCTTTTATCAATAATATAACGCGCTCAACTATTTTTTTCCCTCTTAGTCCTATACTCCTATATTATGGTAAGTGGTAACTGTGTATATACTATATACACAGTTATCGCTGATCAAGCAATAGTGCTGTCATTTATTTCTATAATACGATAATACCAAATTTTATCTAGCGAGTACCACCTACAGTCCTACCAGTCCTACCTTTTACAACAACTAAGCTTACAATTTCAGATCACGGCGTAAAATAGCCATTAAACCGAGTAAAATATAAATCGTGATAGTCAATAATAATGATATAATATCACTGGGTGGAATTTTTATGCAGGAGGTCTGTTTGGAGAAAAACTGTTCCGTCGTCCGAGGTTAAGGCCTCTCTAAGAATGTCGCATGTATGTGTGTAGGTACGTACGTATGTATGTAAGTATGTATGTATGTATGGATGTACGTATGCGATATTCCGATCGCAGTTTTGCGTTCTAATGCAATTATTATGATTGCAATCAAAGATAACGTTTCTAAGAAATTAATATGACGACTGCGGAGGCGTTATATTATTCTTTTAATTTAAAAAAAAAACCGACGCAAATAATTTATCTAATCTAATCTTATGATATAAATTAAAAAATAACAGTGAATACCTACATCGTATTATACATTAAATTCATTCCCGTAATACACTACCCCACGGTCGAACAGATAGTAGGTATAAATAATATTTTTATACGAGTTTTTATATATTAAATTACAATCGTACTATATAATATTATTGCAATTATACGTACATGTTGCACCTATAATATTATGACCAATGCATACGAATGAGGAACTATAGATTGAAAGACGAAGAAAATATTAATACATGTCCTACCTAACCTATTCATAATGTAAAATAATATAGCAAACGTAATATTTCCTAACTTTCGCTATCATCTTGATGGCAATTGAATTATTTTAATAATCAAAATTCAAATAATAATAAATAAAAAATTTATAATAAATTGTATCTAAGAGGGCAGGACTAAATGTATGTAAAAAAAATTTGGACGGGCTTGGGTTTTAAAAATCAGGCCGCGCAAAGCTGTTATATCTACATACATTTTAGATCAGAAAAAAAAATTGAAACCTACGTAACTGCATATTAAAAAAATAAATAACAAAATATAGGTAATATCTAATTAGATACGACAGCGTGACTATAAATGTTTTGAGTTTAAATAATTTAGATTATTACATGGAATATAATATAAAAGATCTAATTTTTAAGCGTAGCAATAAAAAAATTGTTTTTAATAATTATTATATTACAATTTATTATATATTATATTAGTCTGATAAACTTTTTTTTTCCTACCTAGGTACATATAGTTGTTAGCATACCTTTCAAAAAGTTGAAATGACCCCCTGAATTAAACAATAATTTATTATAGTATGCAGTTTATTTAATTTTTTTTATGTTTCCTTGTAAAGTACTAACACTAAGAACACTATTTTATTAAATTTAAAAAAAAGGCCTATGAGGGTCTTACCCACCTTGTATACACCCCTGCCCTACGTTTTAGAAGTCTAGTTGCGCCTATGTACTAGACTTATAAGTTATAACATAATAGTAAATAATAAAAAGTATTTATTTATTTCACCAGTATACATATTTATTAACGTAATGTACCTATATTATATATTATGACTATACACTGCCAAAATATATTACTAAGAATTAACAGGTCAGTCTTAAAAAAAAAAAAGGTGGGCAAGTGGATGTCGCTCTGCTGTACAGTAGGTTACAAGTGGGTCACTGTATAATGGATAGTATTAAATTTGAATTCAATGATATAATATCACTGTATAAGAAAAACGATTCTGAGCGGAGACGGTTTGTCAGTCTAGGTATTAGACATACCTTTTATAGGTATACTTATCTATAGTATTAAAAAAAAATTGACCTATAATAGGTATCAATAATAAATTCCAAATTAATCATATAACAATATCCATTAGGTAACCCGTTATACATCAACAACAAACCGTGGTACTATCATAGATATATAATAGTATACTTTAAAAGTTTCAAGTACCCACGAATAATATTATACAATCACAACAAAATAACTAAAATAGTTATTCCAGGTTTTTTAAAAAGTAATTTCGTCCAAATTTGAACTTAAAATGACTATAAAAATAAACTGTGCTAATGTATTTCTTAGAATTTTTGGTAACAGAGTTAAATATTTACGTGGAATCTTGTTTTAAATTTTCAATCCTTAGATATAAAAGTTGAACATTTTATAATTTTTTAACTACAAAATAATTATTCAATTTTAAATTTGATAAATTTTGTCAAAATTTCAACTTCAAATGCTTATAAAAAAGAATTGTTCCTATGTATTTTTAATATTTTTCAAATGTCATTGTAACAATATAGTAGGAGCCTTGTATTAAATTTTCAAGTATTTTTACTCAACAAATAATGTTTTATTGACATTTATTATTCATAGAAATAAAAACTAATTAAATTGGATACTGAAATTGTCCGTAAACAGCTCAAAACAAATTAAAATATTTTGAAAATTTTATCATGTATAGAAAATGGAAATATAAACAACCAGTGAAAATTTCATGTATCTACAGTCATTCCTTTTAAGGTTACACCAAAAACCAAAATCAATTTTCTCGAAAACAGATTTTGCGTAAAAATTCCCGTTTTTCCTTAATTTTTCTTTTATTTTTCACGATGCTTTTGAAAACTATAGGAAAAATTTTACTTTTGACCCCCCCAAAGTACCAACTATATTCACTTTCCTATCAGAAAAGGTACTGTTGAAGAAAATCCAAGCACTAAAAGGTGATGACAGACACAAAAAAAATTTTAAAAAAAACACACATCATTGTAAAATCAATACATTCATCGTTCCACTCAGAATGTAAAAATAATAAAACAAAAACATATATTCGTAGATCATAAAAATAGATAATCCTCAATCGAATATAAATGTCAAACAATATCAGTTAGTAATAATTGGAATAATAAAGAATAAAGATAATAATATTTAACATAATTTATGACATTAGAAATAATTAGACAGATCATTTTATAATATTATGTTTATTTAATTTGTAAATATAACCATATCTTAAATAATATTTCATATTATGTTTAATAATTTGTCAATGTATCGGAAGCTTTTCGTACAGTCATAACCGTGTTATCAGAAATGAGTTGTCATAGTATTTTGATGTATTTATTTTTTGAAATATTAAATTTTTATAATTTGTGTTGTAATATCTATTAACTACTGTATTCAATTTTTTCATAATAATACAATATTATAATTTTATAATATAATTCCCTTACAGACTATAACGTTATACAGTTGTTATTTTATTTTCGGAGCAGAAAAGTTGAATGTTTTTTTTTTTAAATTGATTCCTAATATAATAAAATAACAAAAAAAATACATTTATTAATTCGCCTTCATATCCAAATTGTAGAAATTAAAATCAATAAAATATAATATTAAAGGAACAAAAAAAAATGTGTAATACGGCACAAATAACATTTATTGTATTAAAATACAATAAAAATAAAACAAATAACATATAAAAGAAGCCTTTCTAATACGCTGATAATATAATATTTATATATAGGTACATAGCAAAATGAAGCGATATGATCGTTGTCACTTGTCAATATAAATAGTATAGTATAATATCATTGTTAAAAAGTTATACTCCTTTTAGTTTTTCACGTACATTTATAAATATAAGAATCTAACTTGATTTTGGAGACGAAGGTAACCGGTTTGTTTGTTTGTTTGCTTATTTATTATTGTTATTATTATTATTATTAATTATTTATTTATTTGTTTGCACTTGCATTTTTCCATTTGAAATATATATTATTCATTGAACAAATAATTTATTGTTACATTTTTTTCTACCTTATCTCTATTCTATAATAAAAATAATAAAATTTACCACTCCAGTGGTTAAATTCAAAATGTAGGTATGATATATAATTTTCAGAAATTAGCAATAACAATAACTACAATATGTAATTATATTATATTATTTGTATAGCTAAAAAATAGTCATATGTTTTTAAATTAAATTATAAAAAAATAATTTCTTCCGGAGGAAGGTCGGGCAGCTAGTAATATATAATATTTTTATAGCCTATAGGACATATAGATTATAGGTATTATATGTCTATGTTACGCATATAAATCTATACAGACGTCGTTATTATAGACGTACATGAATACATAATACATGTATGATTAACACGTTCAAAGAAAACATGAATTTTCTAAACTTCCCGCCCTTGGTAAATCCCAGGGAAACGAATATTATTTTATCTTTTTAAAAAGCACAACGCATTAACAATAATAATAATATATTAGGTATAGGCATCGCGACAAAACGGTATTGAAATTGTATATTCTGTTTCCCGTCATAACCCCAAACGGCTCTATATAAAAACAATTTTTTTTTCTTTTTTAGTTCATACGTTGTATTAATTAAATTCTTCGCTGGGAACGGATGATGGAAAGTGCATAACATATACCTTACCCATATACAACTAGCAATATTAATAATATTATACCTGCACTATTATAGCTGTCTCGAGGAAAACGTAGGTATCTCCGTTATCCTGTGATCGGTTCTCGCAAGAACGGTTTAACCTCGAGCATACCTGACATAATAACGCTCTGTACTGTATATAGTATGTGTATCAGCATAATTATAATTTACTAAATTTTTTATTTATACTCGTGTTGTATATAATTGGTGTTTTATGGTGTTGAACCGGCGACGTTTCGAGTATAGGCATTTCACTCGCAACGGTGACACGAACATTTTAGTATTAGGTATACCTAATTATAATACATTAGTCACATATCATAATATATTATGTGTACTATACATATATGCAATACTCCAGCACATTGTAGCGTCAACAGTGTGCGATATATAACAAGTTACTATGAAAAACAACCGATATATTATTATTATTATATAACACTTAACTACAAACTGTCATAAATACTATTTTATAATCGAATATATTAATATATTTTTCTCAGATGGCATAAACCAGTCCATAAACTATTTTAATTCTACCAGTGAATATATACGAAGCGCAATGGTCTTAACTGCAGTTACATTTGTAATTTGCAGTTTTTCGAAATCCGTTGTTTACAAAATAAAAGATATAATATGACGTGCAATTTTAACATTTTCG
This sequence comes from Acyrthosiphon pisum, assembly GCF_005508785.2. Classification (NCBI taxonomy): domain Eukaryota; kingdom Metazoa; phylum Arthropoda; class Insecta; order Hemiptera; family Aphididae; genus Acyrthosiphon; species Acyrthosiphon pisum. The sequence goes on from NC_042496.1 coordinate 26,068,675, forward strand.
GCATTATTATTTGATCACTTTTGATTTTTTTTTCTCTACAGATCATACACTTTGTAAGTAAAAAAAAATCTTTACAAACCATCTCCAAATATTATTTTCAGTCTAGTAGATCGAGAAATGGTTCACCTTAAATTTCGTGGTATCCATGCTTGAAATCATAATTATTCACTCCTCAATTTAGTTAAATGTATAAAAACTAATTTAACTATATTTAAAATATTGATAAGTTATACGTTGCGATATTTTTCAAAATTAAGTGAATGCTACTAAAAAAATCACTTTTCACTTAAATCTCACATGTATCATACTCATTTATTAACTATTAATGCCAATAGAACGTCATATATTATGTACTATATGGGATAAATAAAATCGTGAATTTTCCATTCACGGCGACCGCAATGGGGCACACATCTATTGGATGTAAGATATATTATATAATGTATATCATCATACTTAGCTCACATGGCGAGAGTGTAAATTACCATCATGTATACCTACTTATGATTTACATATTCCAGGTTAGATAAGGTTAGACTAGTACCGACATATTCATTTCACACGGAAATCAAAATCATCGCAGAAGAATATTGCGGATGATTAATTACGATTCAAGCCATGCTTTGTATACCAACGAAGATGCGATCGAAATATTATTATTACACAAATACTATTACTACGATCACATTATCATTTTACCACCGTCGTCGGATAAGTGATTAGTCAGATGTTGCTTGTCGATTGAACCGGTCAAATATAGTGTGGTATTCACGTGTTGACAATTTAACACGTATACGCGCGTTTGTAATTCGAGATAAAAATCGTAGACATTTTTTTTTTTTTTTTTTTTTTGGCAGCTACAGTCTACAGACTTTCTTTTCAGTATTCCTCGCATCACCCGCCTCGTCAAATCGAATTTTAGAGAAGAAATTTCGTTTTGAAACGGCACAGGGATATATTTAATTAGTTTGAAAATTAGAATTTACAACAAATTCAGAAATACATTAAGCCAAAAAATGCAATATGATCAGGTTTTTATGGCTTCCCGTTACCCCACCACCTATTCATTTTTGAACCTACATTATCTGACCTAGAATATTTTGAACTCAGTGTAAGTTCGTTCAACGAATATTGTTGGTGAAAAAATGTTTTCAATTAAGCTAGATATAGGTAAGTAACACATTTTTAAATTCACGAGAATTTTTACACTACTCAAATAGTACCTAGTTATAATTATTAAATGAATAATTTTTTTTTAATTTAGACATAGATACATTTAATAGTTCAAAACTTGAGTGAGTAATTTCTCAGTTATTAAAATGTTTATATTAAGAATAATAATCCTTAAAAACGGTTTTACTAAGATATAGAATAAGAATAGGTACCTATGCAGGGGCGTAATTCGGGGGGGGGGGGGCAGGGTGTGCAATGGTACCACTAACTTAAAAAATGTTAACAATTGGCCTGCCATTAATACTCCAATGCGCCATCATAATTAACTTATACATGTTTTCATATATAGGTAATATAAAAAATATATATTTTAAGTTTTTGTATATGTACAGTAATGACATTAGCTGGTTGCTTTAACTGCTTATAAGTTTTTAATTCTTTGAATTGCTAGCTATTTAAAAGTTGCATTAGTCGTTATGAGTTTCAATTAGAATTATAAAAGGAAAGGAAAGAATATTTACATAGGTTTGCATAGGTTTCCTACATTTATATATATATAAATATATATTTTTTTTAATGGCCTGGTGAAATGTCAAAATTGGCCTACCTAAAAGTTTGCACACCCAGAAAAAAAAACTGAAATGACGCCCCTGTACCTATGTAATATTGGATCTAGTATTTATCATATTTGGATCATTCTTACGAATTATAAATTATGATGGATTAATATTAATTATTACAATTTTTATACCACGATAAAGCTCCTATATATTTTTCGAACGTGGACCTATAGTCTTTCGAATACAAAGTTAAATAACTCAAAGACGAATCATTTGAACTTTGATTTTGAAACGTCTTAATTTTCAGAAAAATTATCCGCTAAATAATTTAAAGAAAAAGTGGTTCTTATTTGAAAAACAGACATTTGTATAACTACGGGATACTGCTTAAGTCTACAAATAATCTCAGGAATTTAAAAATATATTCTATAAGTACTTATATCAGAATTGCAAAAAAACAGACTTTGAATAACTGCATTATTGAAGAATAAAAAGGGGTAATTTGCTTGGTGAATCTTGTATATAATTGACTAATTTATAATATTATATAATTTTGTAGTAACTAGTAGGTATACCTACATTCAATACTAATGATATATGTTTCAATACTATAGATACTCAATATTCAATACTATATATTAATATAAGGATGTTTATTATCAATGTAATTTTTTTTTTTTTTAATATATTTGATTAACAATGTTACATTTCATAGGTTTTAATGTTAGTCATTATAAGATTAAAATGTCAGATTTTAAAATATCATATAAATATTTGACAGTGAGTACAACAGTTATTTTTTCGATAAAGCAATAAGTGTATACAATAAAATAGGTACATTTTTCCGTGCATAATATGTAGAACTTTATTTCTTGATTTTGAATATAAAAATAAAAATAATTATATATATTGTATTTTGATATAATAATCTATAAAACCAGTTTGAAAACTCTCTAAGTTGGTATTTAGAACTTGTAAATACGGAAACTGAATTATAATAATTTGCATAAATTCCATAGTTAATATAAAACGTGAACACTTGTATCAACGCTACTAAGTGTTTGTATATTTTATTATTTAAGTGATAAGGAGGCAATGTTTAATGCAACGGTAATTTATTATTAATTAATAATTATTAAATTAATATTTATTAAACAATAAATAATAAATATACTTCAGTTATTTTTCATGATTCTTTTATTCAATTTATTACTGTGAATACAATGCAATTATCATGATGCACATTTAGTACACAAGTACATCTTATCCATATCTACCAAATGCGTGGAAAAGTCATTATATTATATTATTAACTAAGCCCACTAGGTATATCATATTAACCTAAGCCCACTTCGTTATAATTTATTATATAGGTACTATATCAAAAAACATATTACGAATTCGTGATTTCAGATTTCAATAAGCTATTGTATTTTTAATATTAATAATGATAAATGGATGTTTAATTTAATACATACCTAGCTCATCTGAATTATTTATTTCTAGAATAGCTATATATTATATAATTATAATGATATAAAAAATATATAATATGTGATGTACATGTATTTTGAAAGATATAACAGCGAAGGTGTGGAAAATGGGAATTTGTCATTCAATGCGATTATTCCAAAACTTCACACCACATAATATTATGTTACGATGTTTTATAAATGTGAAAAATATTAATGTGACATTTTCTATTAAATAATAATATTTTGATCAATTATTACGTAGGTACACCATACATAAATCGTCCTGAGCTGTTAAAACAAAAAAAAAATTCTACTTAATCTGCCGCAGCGTACAGAAAAAAATTTAAAAAAACCCGTCGTTTACTAGCTGTGCGCAGAAGAAATGACAATTATATCACCCACGTCACGTTATCATGGTGTATGCGGACATGCGATGCTCTGTGCAGATCTGTTACCTATGTAATTTTATGTAATATTTTGTCGGAGTCCCGTAGAGTGCGGCCGTGTGACTAACCGCCCGAGTATGTGTCCTCGCAAGACTGTTTTTTTTTCCCGTTCGCCGTTTTGTAGCCCAACAATTCTACGCTGTCGTCAGAATCTTTCCAATCTGATGCAACGAAAACGTTTACTCTGTCTTGGTGTACCTATATAGGTGTTGTACCGTCGTTTGAAGCTACCCTAATGTATAGTATGTACACCCGCGACCGTGGTGTTTCCGTCTCATTTTATATGAACGTGATTGGACGACATCCAACCGTCACCAGGACTAGAGTCCTGACCCTAGAAGGACATAATTATTATACTATAGCCTATAGGTATATCATAATATTGTTAAATTTAGACGTTTTGATGACGTTTCGATTTTTTGCACCTGTTACGTTTGCGTTTTGGTTTTCGGTCGGCATCTATGTCGTTATCAATATCGATATTATCATTATAATAATCTGCAGCCAGTTCAGGTAGATAAAAAACTTATTTCATTATTTCACGTAGATTGATGGGTAATTGGATGCGCGCCTTGTTCGAGGAAAAACACGATTGCGATGGTGATTGAAAGTCTACCAAGAAAGCATTCCAACGTGCGAATGTCCATTTGGAACAAACGTTGTGTATTAAAAACGTTTAAAGAAAATAGAAAAAAAATGTTTACATTGATCGGATAAATGTTTTACGTTTGGATCGCAGCTAGTGTGTTACTTAAAATAAATATAAAAAAGATTACGATATAACATAACAATTATATAATTATTCTTTACTAATTTAATAATATCAACAATTCAGCTTCGATAAACATTAGAATACTTAATACAATTATTATTTTAACATATTATTAGAAAAAGGTACGTTCAAATAACGTAATTCTCATTCATCACAATATAAGCCTAATGATTATTTTCGTATTTATAAATTAATTATAATTGTAATTTATTTATATTGTAAGGCACAACAAAACGTAGCAGTACGATTTTAAAGTGTATATAATGCAATTTCTAGTGATTTATTTGATTTTTCAATAACTATATAAAATACCAAATCTATGTACATACAATTAAAATAACGTATAATGTGGTAGGTACTGTGTTATTGTGTTAATACAGTTTTGTGTTTAGTAATGAATACAACAACTGTACACACAAATAAATTCGACCTTCAATCGTAAATATTTATCATAATAACGCACTATCAATGCCATGATAATGCTGAATATACATATTATAATACATGCGTTCAAAGAAATTATTACACACGTATCAATTTGTTTATCGCTAAATAATAAAATTATCGAAAATTATGCTCACGGTTAGAATGCGTATGATTTATTGATTTATTTTTTTTTTCGCATAACAATTTGTTTCACCTCACACTTTCGGTTTCGACGAATAATACATTTACATATTATTGTATAATAGTTGTTTTGTTTTACACGTTATGACAATATTGTCATTCCGTCCTACCGATGTCAATTATTAATAATTATTGTTATATTTCACGCAAGCATTGCTAGAACTTTGTGCCCAGCGGGTGCAGGTATTTAGGTGGGTACTATATAAACCCATTGGGTTTGGATGGCATTTAAATTTGGCAACTAGTCGACCTAAATTTAGAGCGCTGCAGGTACAGATTATGCGGTCGAGATAAATTGCTCGTCCTACGGAAGAATCGCACAACACTTCATAACATTGTGCAGCAGGGAATAAATGCGTATGACTTTTGTTTTGTTATTTTTCGCTTACGCCTAAACATAAGAGCTGTGTGGGACATAAATTATTACACGGTTGACAGGTAGACGGTCGTTTCGAGGTAAACGTGTTTAAATTCAGGTAGCATATTAATGTGAAGTCATTGAGAAAAAAAGTTTAGGAAAAAGTGAAACACGCTGCTAGACCTATATAATATTATGTAGATATTTATATTATACTTTGATAAAAACAAACCATTCAAGATATAATAAAATACAACTGTGGTATTTTCATTATTTGTTTGGTGTAACAAATTACTTTACTTAATTATAATTTCGTATCTACATTCTAATAATTAAATAATAAAGTATGTTAATAATATTACAACCTACTGACAATGAACCCAAGATTTTATAGCTTTTAAGTAGGTAAGTATGCGACGACGGTAATGCATGTTAAATTATAATGCTTTAATACTTTCCTAAACCCTAATGGTAGTTTTCTAAATTTAAATTTAAACTTGACCCCGATAACTTTTTTTACTTTTAATAGAAAAAACAATATTTACTAGAGTCTAGCGGTCAACAAATCTTATTATAACTATAATTTAGGTACATCTATCAAGTTAAATGTCGAATCTTTTCGTTTTACATTGGTAATGATTTTTTTTTAAGTAGTCCATATAATTACGAAGTGAAAATATCGACAGTTCTAATATTATTATTAGTGATAACTGATAAACATAAAACAATTTTGATGAGTAGGTAACTATAAAATATAATATTTTTACATAAAACAACTACAAGTATACATACCAGTTTACGTTCTATACAAATTAATTTTGGTTTCAGTTGTAATATCATAATAAAAAAGACACACGGTCAATATAGCATGATGGTAATAACTAATAACTAATAATGATTATTCTGTCATGAGTAATATTATATGTTTACCTGTTAACCGCAGAATTCAAGAGGATAAACGAATTACATTCCCTGGTTAGGTTAACAGTTAGATTAACAGACTCATCATAGCATTATATTCATATATTGTATACACGCATTTTGAAACTATTATTTTATTTTCCTAATACGTAAATTGTAAATATTTAATACATATTATGTAAAATAATATTATATTATCTATTAATATTAAGTACCCGGTATATTAATTATTTACAGTCGAATACCGGTAACCAGAATAAACTCGACCGCCGATGTGTCCGTTCTCTTTCGTGACCACAAGCGACAAACATATCGAATATTATAGAGAATATATAAATATATATAATATTAATAATAATAATAACATAATAACCCATTTCTCTAATGTCTCTCGGACTCGCCTCAGAACCGGTCGATCGCGCATTTCAGATTGGTGTGCATTTCGAAATTTCGATTTTCTAACTGTATAGAACCTATACTATAATAATTATGCTATATGTACATCCATGTCGACGTTATATTTTACTACTTACCAAACACTAACGTGGTGACGAATACTTTTCAAAACTTTCTTTGGTTCTAAACCGCATTAAAAGTCAAACCGAAGCATCCATCGGAAATAAATAAATGATATTGATTTTTGTTTTCAGTCCGACGCTGTACAAGGGCTGTACGCCACAGTGACACATTAGGGGTCGATGCAAATAACGTGTGCGAGACATATTTGCTGTGTCCCATGTTGTATATTAGTACTCGAACGATAAAACACTATATAATATCACTAGTTTGCCATACTTTCTTCTGTATGGATAGAATTCAGAAATCCTACTCAAAATACATTAATTATTAATATTACATATCTTTGTTCAGCAATAGCTATTCAAAAGAATATAATATTAATTGTTAATATTATATAGTTGCCAGTAGGTAATTAGTTATTTTATCTACTAATCATAATGATGATAGTTTTTCTTGAAAATCATTTGTGTTATAATTAATTATTAATAAATAATTTATTATATTATTTTGTTCGGAGAAAATTCAATATTCTATATTGGTACAACGAACTTGAGTTAAACTAATTTTAATAATTTGTGCATTCAATTTAATTGCACCAATCATCTGTTTAAATTTTAAATATTATATAACTTAATTTAAAGAGTAGCTATAGGGTTGCCATATTTTATTCTACATTAACCGACAAACATTGATGGAAACAATTTTACCACTCCTCCCCGATCAACCAGTTTTAACACAGTATTTTGTCGTACCTAACTAGAAGTTCTAGTCTAGAACACAATGGTGAGCACTCTACAACATACGCTTGTAAGGCAAAAACTAACTCATCGTTACTACGAATTCAATTGAGTAACCGACAAAATTATCAACTAGTTATAATTGATTACAAAAATTATCGAGGGGAGCAGGAAAACAACGAACATATTTAGTAATAATTGTCGTCACCAAGCCAGGCAAATAATTTTAAAATAGATTTCGTCAGTCAATCAAATAATCAACATGATAATATTATTATAAATTAAAACAATATTGTTTTTTTTTTTTTTTTAAATATCAAGTGAAAACAAAATTACAAAATGTTATCATGAATAATTGAAGTTTGATTCTGAGATAATTGAAACACACTTTATTGGGACATACACGCTATATTCAAAACCGGTACAGTCCCGGATGAACCAGCACGTATAGCAAGTAGCGACCCTAGTCTAACCGGAAATAAAAAGTTTGATTAATATTGTGCCTAAATAGTTTAATACCAATTACCACTATATGTACTCTACAATTAATGTTCATAAATCATTAGACCAGCGGTTCCAAAACTTTTGATTCACGCCTCCTGTAAAACAGACAATTTTCCCTAGAGTCCCATCAAATGTATAGGTAGGTACCTGCAATAAAATAGAAGTGGAGAATATTCTGTACTCAATATTTAACTTATTTAGCCTTTAGGTATATAATTATTTAATTTTTTTGATAAATGAAATATTAAGTAAATTATTACGGCAATCTTGCTAATTGATTTTTTGGTTTTGTGGTAAGACAAATGTCATGCGATTTCTATTTTTTATTTGCAAATTCATGATAATTACATAGGTACTAACATATATTTGTGCAAAAAAGTCTGATTTTATGCAAAAAAATCTGGGCAATCGAAGTCTGGACTGATGCATCGTACATATATATAGATAGTAATTTATTTTATTTTGTATTCTAGAGAATTCACATAATATACATATTTTTGATAATATCGTATAATTAATATACCTGTACCTACATTTCTTCCATTCAAAATCTGAATGGTAACTGAGAAAATAAACAACTATAATTTCGACTAGAAAGAAACTTATCCATTTCTACTTGGTAGTTACTCTATACGTTCTCTCCCCACCCCCCAAAAAAAAATTGCTTAACAAATTTGACTGCGTATTATACTATCCATCGACATCGTTTGTATGTCGTCGAACGAACGATGGTTATTGTCGCCGATCCTCAATTTGATATCATTAAGAGACGTCCATCGATTTTTGTTTTCTATATTTTAATTTCTAATTAAGATTCTTTGACAAGCCGTTTTCACGCCCAAAGTGCCCGTAATATCAGTAAAACCCACACGTGTATTACAATACTCATTCAAAAAGGAAAACGCGTACCGCTGCTTTCGGTGTGTTTTCAATGCGCCGCTACGAAATAGGTAAACGCCCGTTAAAATTATATTATATTATTACTATATTAATAACATTGTCTAGGCGTGGTCGGTCGGCTACTATGTAATACGCGTATGCCGTACTATATTATATGCGACTAGGTTCATACCTACTCGCGAGTACACCCTAGGCAAAACAAACATTTTTACTTGGATAAATCGTGTGTTGCGCATATTATGACGTGTATGCGTTCACAGTCGACCATAATATTATACCGTTGTTGTAGTGGTCGTCCAAAATGATGTATTGTTCCCATTAAACAATATATTACAATAATGATGTTTATGATACGATGAGGAATTTTTTTTCTTTTTACCTATGTTTGTGTAGGCCAGGCGGCCATTAAATATATGAATACACGAGACCTTTTTAAATGATTCATATTAATAAGCGATCTCCGAGATTTGGTTGGATGTAAATATAATATATCGATCATCAGGACTCAATTGATATTTGGTCACCTACCTATTACTAATATGATAAGTAACTATCCTGTAGGTAATCTTTCAACAGTGTTAATTATTCATTTAGTTTTGATAATTAATCTAAGTCAACATAATACGTCACAGCTATAATAATATTATCCGGCCTGTATTCACCAAACCACTGTCAATCTTGATAATATATTTAAGTCAATAAGCAGGATAACGTTACTCCTCGACGATCCGATCGTCACGCTAAAAACGTTTTCCTGTTCACCACCACGGCCCTAGGCTACACGATGAACCAGGGGCGCTCTGAAGACGACCAGCAGCGTGGAACCTGTCGTTCGTTAACACATTTATACGAGTTCTCTATTCGCGAACTGTTCTGTTACAACTCGGACAGCGAACGTGGTGTATCCGCCGCGGGTGTTCGGTGAGTCGTGCAGGACGCTGATGTTATGTCCCAAACAGTTGAATGATCCGCAAATGGGTGCGACCGAGTGTAGTACGAGAACTCGCTGGCGCATCCGGTCATCGAACCCAAACTATATTTTGCACACTGGAACTCCGTGTACGTTTAATGTGTCCAATCCGTCCGAGTTCCGCAATAGTGCAATGCGCAAAGCTGTGGCTAATGGCCTTGCCGGGGTGTGACAAGGCAGAGTTTATCGGCGCCGAGTACGATTGGGACCGCGTGCTCCGATTGCACTTCACGTTCTGCGTTATGTGCTTCATCCGTTTGGCACGTGCAAGCCAGACAGGGCACCGTGATCGACCACCTGTTGCGAGTGCGTGCAGCCAACGAAGGGCTCCGGGCGGTGAACATCGGAACGATCATGGTCAGTGGAAACTCCAACAGCGCCCGTCATCGCATGATCGCCGAGAAGGACGCCGACATAGTTAAACACGATTGGTCGTCGCCCGCGTCTGTTTGTGATTTCTTCTTATCTTATTTTTCCGATCTCGGAGTTTGACTGCGATGCGTTTTTATTATTGTTATTATTATTATTAGGTATTAATAAATTGTTTTTATTTTTTTTATTTATGACTTTAATTTAATATTTAAATCATTCATTGTAATGCTTTACGTAGGTTTATGTAAAATGTGTTAGTAACGAATTTCCAACGTTATTAAAATATTAGAATATTATAATATCATTACCTCAGACACTTGCAATCAAATATTCAAATTTAAGCTATTTAAAGTAAGCAAATTTAGTGTGAGTGAATAATATGTCATTTATCAATTAATTATGATTTTGCAATAAGTATAATAATTATATTATTTTATATTAACTATACGTTTGTAAATTATTGATGTGAAAACATCTTATGTGGCGTTCAGAGTTTTTCGAGCGTTATTCGAGCATTACCCTTTTCGCGTAACGCTAGCACTGCTGACGTGCTGATTTGTGGAGACTCGGTGCGACGCAACGATAGGCCGACTTGTGCTCAGGGTGCGAGGCTTGATTACGATCATGAACATCGAACATGGAGCCGGCGAGATTGTTGTTGTGGTTTGTTCTGTTTATATTAGGTATATTATATTATATTATATTATACAACAATAAAACATTGTTCCGAAGATAGAATATCGGCAGGGTGTATACTGGAACGCTGCATTACATGGCAATGTCGTGAAGATGAAGGAATAGCAGTAACGACGTTACACTAGTACACTACTATAAAATAACACAATATAACAGACGCGATAGCGTCACATTAGTTCATTGTTGACAACTAACGTGAACAGTTAACTTAAAATGTATGATATACATACAACATTACTATTTGATCAAATGCATGGGAAAATCTAAGTATCTAGTATTTGCATGATATCGCAGTGTTTTTGGTTTGTTCCGATGTACCTTGTTATAGTTGTTGATAATATTATTTTGTATTTTTTTTTTTTTTTGGTCAAAAAGCATGAGAATTCAATACAATAGGTTCCTCGTGAGTTTTATACGCTAGTAAAGAAAAACCGAAAGTATACCTGTACAAAATACCATCAACAAAGATTTCTTAAATGGTAAGTTACCATAGATTTATAAAATACAATTGCGTAAATTAAATTACTTCAAAATATGTAGTGAAATTATAAGCTTTTAATTTTTTTGACTCATTGAGCTACAATCAAAAAATATTTTAAATTCTTCAAATGTGCACAAATATAAGAATAATAGGTACATTATATATAAAAATATTATGGATTTGACGTATTGATTATATTGTAGATGATGTATTTTTAGTGGCACCCTAATACACCCTGTATAGTAAATATACTTTAGTATCTATATATACTATATAAGTATTTTTAATGAGGTTTCCTCTAAATCACATAGCCCGATGATCAAATATAACGTATATATTTAAAAATTTATATATTTTATCAGTGACAACTTAAACCGAGGACCAATAAAAAGTATTGAAGTGTGCTGTGTATTATTATTATTATTACTATTGGTATAGAAATTAAAAATTCATTGAAGAAAAAGGGATTGTCTTCAACCATTACTACGTCTTTTCCACTCTCTCGTACAATATTGACAATGATGTCCATTAACATAAATTTCGATCGTTCAATTTTGCACGTTGAAGTAGGTTATGTAATGATCACTAAATTTATCAGATGACAGATACCCATGTATATACTCAGGCGTCGTGGGATTAAAGATCAATTAGATTGTGATCTTTTTCGATTTATCATATTGAATACATTTAATAATACGACACGTCCTAAACGAACGATCTACGTTGTCATATTATTCAATATTTGTAGACTGACCTTTTGTATCTATGTTTTGTATCAGTTAGAAACATCATTGTATAATATGCTTGTGTATACATGAATATAATATGGTTAAAAACTCTTCATAAAAAAATATTTATCACAGATTACAAGGTATGTGTGCTATTAACAATACCGAGTATTTAAACATTTGATTAGGTATATATAGGTACTGTCAATGATAATCTTATATTTCTAAGGTTTGTGTTCTCGGAAATAAGTCGCATAAATTGTGCTTATAGGTATGAAAGTCTATAAGGTCTAAGTTCCACAATATTGACCTTGGTAAGAAACTAGCGTGTGGTCAAACCCCAAATAACAATATAATTTTATTCTATTACAACATTGAGATTTTTAAAGCGCGGAGGTAGTGATTCTCGACATAGCTGAGTCAATACAATTGATTAATATAAATTTATTTTACAGAATTGTAATTTGTAATATTTATTATGATATAAAATACACATATTATAACGAAAAAAATGTATTTCATTATTTTAATTAGGTAAATAGAGCATACCTACTACCCCTGCTTAATTCAGTATTGACTTCAACCAGTGGCGTTATTTAACATTTCGGGATGAAAACGTAGATCAGTATATTCCTAACACATTCCTACAGATCACTTATGTGCAGCCTACGAGCAAATGTATGTTACTGACATTCATTGATTTTATTACCGTTACATATTCGTAAAATATAATATACATATATATAATAATATCATATCAAACGCTATTATTTTAATAGCTTTGTTGCGGATCGAGGGGAGCCCAATAAAGAATTAATTCTAAATAGAGTGTACCTATATAATTGAAGTCGAACGTTGCACGTGTTAAGTTTCGTTGTTAATAACACGAGCGAACAATACCATATATATTTAACTACGACCGCAGTATGTGTTGCGTACGTGGTGAGATTATAGCAGGTACATATATAAGTATACTTTATACTATTTATAACTGCAATGATTACTGTTGTAGGTATTTAATTTAGCGGCGATGGCCTGCGTGCCCAACGAAACGTATATTAAATCGGAATTTACGATAAGACTTACGAATCAAAGTGTCCATCGATTCAATAATATTATATAACAATAAGTCCATTCGAAACGAATGCGTGGCGTCACGTTCATCATTTACCACCCTTATCATATATCATCCGCTTGCGAATAACCCTCCAACGTATCGAATTATTACGCGATAATCCCGTCAAAAAAAAAGACAATCCTTTTCGAACCCCTATGCTCAACATTATTACGCGGCCGCGTATTATATTACCGTATGTACCGTAAATAGGGTGAGAAAGTTCACCCTCGTTCGACCATGGCACTTGCAGCGAGGAGTCGACTGATGCACTTGTTGCCAGATGCCCGTGGAAAATCATTTGACGAGCACTAAATATAGCTGATCGTGGTCATAATTTCCATTATTATTTATAATATAATATAATAATATAAAATAAAAATACGATCAGATGTTGTATCATATGTATAGATATTATAATATAATACATTAAAATACATATAATATAATATATTATATTAGAGGTCTTCACGTATTACCCAAAAATCTATTAAGCCACTAACTGCAACAAAATAAAATTATTAGGATTATATATCTAAATAAATACAGTTTAGAACTTTAGAAGGATCTCCGATCTACGTCTCAAAATTATAAAGTATTCAAAGTTTTACCTATTAATTCGCTGTATAAGAAATTTGCAATATGTGGATAATAAAAAATATGGAAAATTGGTATAATATAGATAAATCTAAACAAACTAGAGAAAATAGAGCATATTATGATGCTAAAATTAATTATACGATTACTTCTTTTGGTAAAAAATGTGTGGATTATCTTGGTCCGAATTTTTATAACTCTTTAGATTTAGATTTAAAAAAAAAAATAATTTAAAAACCTAAAAATATTATTGAAAATTGGTCTATATTAAATATTGAATAAAATATTATATTATATTTTTGCTTTATATTAATTATTATATTTTGTTCTAATTTAAATTTTATTTCAATTAACTTGTATAGTTTGTATATAATTACTAAACGTGTTTATCATAAGCAATCTGTATATTATTGATAAGTAATATTAACTCCCTACCTTCATCACTATCATTAAAGAAGGTAGGTATAAATTTAAAAGATATTGTATTGTTGTATTTATAATGTGTACAATTAATCTTTTATTTAAAATTTAATTTAAAAAAAAATTATCATTATAATAACAATTTTTTTATTACCTGTCTAAAATTGACCCGGTAAAAAGTATTAATTTAATTAAAGCATGCAGCCCTGTAAGTATTAATGTAGTTTTCAAGATTCTGGTTTTTTTGTCTTCATAAAAACGCTCATGCAATAATTATTATATTTTTCAAAATTCTGAATTTGCGTTTCATAACTATAATTATTATTATTATTATTCATAACAATATGAGACATTAATAGTATATTATGTATTTCATAACGAAACACAACAATACAATTTATCTTACACCGGGTTACAGATAGATGGTCAGAAAAATATTCAAGAATAACTACTTTGAAGTTTGAATAATGGAGAGTTATAGACAATAAACTTAACAAAAAATAATAATATTACTATATGAGAATGAATATCATTTATATAATATAATATATATATATATATATATATATCAGTTTTATTTATGGTACTATTATAGGTAACATTATATTAAATTTGATAAATAAAAAGTAAAAACTCAATTTTTTTAATACCAGAAATTAAGATTTTAAAAATCTCAGTCTAGGCTTATCTGTATAATTTATAGTCTTCATAGTAAGTTACAAATGATTTTTAATTTTAATATTTTACGACGCATTACAACATTGAACAGTTATTTATACAAGTAATATATTAATTTACACATGTTCAATTTTTTTTTTCTTTTTATTTGATTGTACTACACAGTATACATATACTGTACTAATATAATATGGTAACGAAAAAATAAAACCAAACGTGTTAATCAAAGTGATATGAATGATTTATATGGCAATTGACATTACAGAAAGTAATTACTGCAGAGTATACTGAATGATCGAATAAATCAAAAATATTAGTCCAATAATGAAGTTCAGATTATCTTAATTTTCGTATTAATAAAATGATAATATCTGTATAAACCTACGTTATTAAAAATTAACTATGCGCTGTATATAAGTTGTATTATAAATGTAATATGCTTATAATATTATAAGCAAATGGGATGAAACTTAACAAAAATGGTATGGAAAGTCGAATGATTCGATAGAAATTAGCTTAAAAAACAAAAAAGACAGTAGGATTTTGTATCTGCCGTCAGTTTTTTTTTTTTTGTATACAGTTAGATTGTGGTAAACAGACAGTTCCGTTTTTCACCGGCCGGTCAGTTCGTCCAGTTCGCCGGTGTTCCTCCGAGCGCGATAATGTGTCGGAGCCGGCGAGCTAGGTGAACTGTTCGGCCGGCGAAAAACGTCACCGTCTGTTTACCACAATCTAACACCATATAAAAAAATCGGACGGTCGCCGTGTTCCTCCAAGCCCGGAGCCGGTAAACTGGGTGAACTGACCGGCCAGCTAAAAAAGTCACTATGTCTGTTTACCACAATCTAACTCTATATAAAAAGAACCGGACGGCAGATGACGGCCTGCAAAATCCGGTCGTCTGTTTGTTTACTTAAGGCTTACTCATCGTCAACGTTTCGTCTGATGTAGTACACAAATATAAATTTTTTTTTTGCGGGGGGGGATTGATACCCCCCTATATATTTGCTGGGTAATATGTGATGCATAAATAAATTCCATAAATTATTATTCGTTGCTAAACGTTTTGATAAAAAAAAAAACCGTTTGTGTACCGTATATTATACATTTATATACTTATGTACCCACGTGATATACGTGGATGATAATAATATACAGATTGTAATAAATTATAAACGAAATGCTTTAAATGACAGTCATTTGATAATACATATTATATATACATATTAGAATGACTTAAAATTCTACGATTTAGAATTATTGACGGAGTGATAATGAAACGAAAAATTTTTTTTATAGTAATAAATATATACTTTAATATTATAGTTTTGTTCGTAATATTAAAGTGAAAACTGCCAAAACAATATTAATAAATTAATTACTGAGATGCTTCTTCAATTATATTATAAATTTAAGAGCCATTTAACATTCATACTTCCGGAAGTAGGTATATGAACTAAATGACTAAAAAACTGCGCAAATATTTTAAAATATGAAACAATAAGAATAATTCAACGGTTTTTGCTTGTCATTTTTCAATTTTACAAACCATAGTGATTCAATTTAGTTTTTTTCTTTGAATTAATATCTTAAACCTTTAAACCAGTATTATTTATTGTACCGAGTGTTGCATGTACAATTTATATTAAAGTTGTGATAGTGACTTACGTGCTTTATTGACTTTAAAATAATAAAATAAATAATGTTAAATTACATACCTTTACCTATAATTATAGTGAGCTATATGTTAAATTATACACCTATAGGCTATGCTCTGCTATAGTGAGTAATTACTAATTTGTATAATTACTCACTTAATAATATTATTATTCTTTTAAAATAAAGGTAAATAATGAATATATATATTTTTTTAAATTAAATTGAGTAATGCAAAATATAATAAATTGGTTATAGCATAGATTTTTGCAATCTGTGAAATTATATTTTGATGATTAAATATATTGATGTTCCAAATCTATAAGAACAAGGAGCTACAAGCTACAACCATATTCGATTCTTTCGTCTTGGTGTTGTATGATTTACGATAATAATTAATCACGGTATAATAAAATATACCTACCAACTGTAAAAATAATGCAATTGTGCAATGTGCCAATATTTAAATATTAAATGTAATAATTATACAGAATATTATATTATGTTGTAATATATTTTATGTAGGTAATATGGTATATTTATTATATGTTCCACTCATTTTATGTGATTAAGTGTAATATTTATATCTAGATAGGTACATGAAATTCAAATTAATAGGTATTATACTTTGCTATTATTATACATAACCACCGAAGGACTTTCTGGTCAAACAAACCCTCTGGTCTTAACGATCTAAAATATTATGTTTGATATTTATGTAAAAAATGTCCATAAAAAAATAATGAGAAATGTTACACAGAACACGAAAGAATGTTTAATCATAATCGATTCTTTGTACAAGTACATACAGAAGCTATACACGATGGAGTTTACAATTAATAATTTTTTTAATAATTACATTAAAAATATATAACTGGTCGTACTTGAAATTTTAATCGGCTTAATTAATTAACTATATATAAGTTTACAAACTTATTTTTAAATATTTATGGCATTCTTGAAAGTTGCAATGCAATAATTACTAATTATAATTCACACACATTTCTTGCAGTTTTCTTGAACCACGGTGCTGACCCTATATTATATCATGACGCAGTATAATAAACAAAACATATCCATCATACTTAGCGCCTAACCGTTGAAAGTTCAGTCTAGACCGAATTATGTGCAGACAATATAAAATTACGTTAATGTAGATAGTAGATTGATGCTATCAATTCATTACGTTTTTCAATTGAATTCAAGGTTTACTGCCCCTTAATGTAACTATTTTTTAATAACTAGATTCGCATATTTGTAATTATTGACATTAAACAGAGTGGTTCAATTCATTTGTCGCAAATAGCCAACAAATTAACACGTGGTCTTGCGCCGAATTAGAATTGTCCTAATGGCAAAATGTATACATAAATCGTGAGCTCATAATAAAAATTGCGAAACAGTTTACAAGGTTTCCTTATTAAAACCAAATTATCTTGAATCATTTATTATATGTAGATGACTGCAGTAGTTCACGCTTAAGATGCTCTAAATACCGAAACAGTACGAATTCAAACGAAATATCTAACACTCTACCCATGTAATACCGCGTTTTATAATATTATTATAATCTTCGTGCGATATATTTTGGAAACAATTATGTTTCTATTTCCAAGGTTCATATTAATGCAAACAATTAAACGTCAAAATGAAGCGTATAATTATTGTAATTTTGTAATTGTATATTTTTTATAATCTAAAATATAATACGACAAAACGAGTTTTTCAGTAAAGATTTTTTAACAAAATTTTGCTTGTTTCGTTCGTAAGATTAATTTTACTTTTTGCATTCCCCAGTCTCCATTTTATGCAATACAAATAATAAGACATAATATGGTTTTCCAATACTTAATGGATAAAAATGTAGCATAATACATATTTTAACTGACAACAACGAATGACATATATTATTATCCAAAGAAAACACAACAATCAAAGTATCAAACATACAGTGAACCACTGTCCTGACTCCTGAGCATACTGTATCACGAATAATTCACAACAATCAGTCTTCATTACAACAACATTTTGATTCAATATGAAACCCATTTTTCATAAAATAAATTAAGTAAAAAATTGTAATAGGTACTTTAAAAATGTCATTAGCTTTTAGATATTATAAACTGTATTTAGATTTAATTAGAAGTAGGAAAATAACCGTTGTCTGTGAAGCCTTTACAATTAATAACAATAATAAAGAAATTAGTCTTATTTTTCACTGCGATAATCATGTAAATTTAATATTCGTCTTTTTGCTTCTTTTTTTGTAATAGGTATCCTGAAACGCTAGTTTCGCATATAATATAATATGATTCATATCGGTATCATATATTCATATCGTTCCATCGGTAATTTTTAGATTTTCCCTGTTTGCATACATACCTACTATAATTTATTCTTTTAGTGTAATTAATGGAGTATTATACCAAAAATAAATAAGGCATACCTAATTGTATGTATTTGTTATTAATATTTGGAAAAATTGGTTTTTGATTTGTTTAAACAATTTTTAACAGTTATGCTGTTGTATAACAATATTAATCAATTTTATAAACAATATCATTTTTTTTAAAACTATTCACCTATAACTATTATAGCAATAATGAATAAGTTATTTTATACGTCTTCATTATAGTTTTATCTGATTATTGTAATATAATAACTACAGTTATATTATAATATATGTATTTATAATCTATGATATGAATGATAATTAAAAATAGACCATCTTCAAAGTATTATTTTCATGGATAAAATACTACATAATCATTAATCAGATTAATATATAGATATAAAACTCAATAAATATAGACATAAATATTATTGAAAAATTAAAATATTAAGCACATTTTAATGCATAATAATAATATATTATTAAGTATAATATGTCAACTTTAATTACATGTATTTTTCAAGGATTTTTTAAATATATTAAATTAATAGGTAGTATATTCTTCATTTGTTTTAGACTATAATTTGTATTTGCTGACCTCTGTAGAACAGTGGATGTCAGTTGAAAATAATACATATTAAGATTTCACTTGAACAATAATACAATCATTTCTGTATTATATATTAGTTAAATTTATTACGTTTAATATATGCTTTGATTTTGAATGGTGATAAAGTATAATTTATACTTACCTACAATAATTATTTATGATTCGAATTTATATAATATTACATTAAAATTAATTCATTTTGTCTCATTAATGGTTTTAACACATGTGTTTTTAATGATGCTCAGCCTGCAGTTATATATATTTTTCTCAATATTTGTATACTCATTCTATACTTATTCGTGGTTCTCCGTGCATGCTCATCTCAATTATTTCTTTTAATATTAATTATTCAAATTCTGTTTTTAGAAATTATAAGTATATTATTTATTTTATAAATATAATCTAATTCTTAGATTTGTTATACCATTTAAAGTGTTTTATGGTGGAACCAATATTTTTTTTTTTAAAGAAAACCACCCTTTTTTCCAGTAAATTATTAATCTTATGACTGTTTTGAAAATGTTGATATAACTAAATCAAAATTAGAAATAGTACCTACTTTTTGAGATATATAACTTTGTGTTCTAAACTTAAGTATAACAAGTGTATGATAATGAATTTAGGAGTTATGAGGACTATGATAATTTGATTATTTATAAAATCAATTTATCGACATTTTATAATTTGTAAAATTGTAACAATTGTCCGGGTATAATAAATACTAGATATAATATAATACATTTTATACCTTTATAAAACCATTCTTAAGGACAATAATATTCTTAGTAGGTTATATTATACATTTTAATAACTTAGAAACTATTCAATCGAATTTTGATGTAGTCTCTTTAACAAGTCAAATAAATAATCTGACTAACCATTCAAATATACAATAAGCAACGTTGGTTCTCATTTAAAAAATAGGTTTGAATCACTATACGATACTCCTTAAACTGAGTAAAAAAACTTAAATATTATAAAATATGGTTCTTAAGTATCATAGTCGTAAATTTGGTTAAAAATCTTAGGGCTAGAAATATCCAGTGCTCAAATTGGGAGGGGGGAGGGTGCGCAGAGGACGGAGTTCCCCTATTTTTTTATTTTTTTTTGCGTACCTACCCCTACTATTTTTTGTATGGTCTGTGTTGAATAATTGTGCCCTTATTGGAATGCAGTTTTTAAATCGTTAGATTGAGCTCCTCTACTTAATTTTTCTCATTTCAAGCACTGGAAATATCAATTAACATGTATTAGCATAATTTATTATACTTAAGATGTTAAGTTAGGAAATAATTTTGGGGTGCTTCGGATATTTTTGCTTTTTGGAGACAAAGCCCCCCCCCCAATATACACCTATGTTAAGTTATACATTATAATTTCAAAAATAAGAATTTAAATAAATAAATTATTATAGGAAAAACTGGGGATGAACATGTTTGGTGAATCATTCTGTTTATTAATGATACCTAAATAGATATATCTTATGAATATTTATCAAAAATACATTGGAAAAAAAAACTAATTAGATTGTTTAGCATACTATCTCTAAATTCATAATACTTAAATGGGCTATTTTTTATTTATCGAGACATCAAAAATCGAAAACATTTTTTTTTTCATGTTAGAAACATTTTATTATAAAAACTTGATACACTTTTTCCATTATAAATAATTGCAATGACAAAAAAAATTCACTTATTAATTATCATCAGATTAATACTGAAATAATTTAATGTATATAATTGCGTATGCATATACGCAGATAAGACTGTAGAAAAACAAATAATAGTAAAATAATGACCTTACGGAAAACAACATTTGTGTTACTCGTTATATAAACCGAATAATCTACAATCGCTGTGCGTATTATTATAATATGCGCAATAAGCGTTTAGCCTTAGCTTGCAGTAATATCATTAGAACCAAAGACGGACCATATGCACGCAGACGCATATGATTAAAATGTGAGAAAAAAAATATTGGTAAACAACGTCCGAAAAAATTGTCGTCCCCGGCTGAAGCATTAATATACGTACGACGGTCAAATATATTGTTGTTTTTCGGCATTGAGAACCTACACGGATCTCGCCGCCATCGGACTTTTGGCCAGGCAAGGGCCAGTCGTGGTCATAATCGCAAATGGTTTTTTTCCGCGTACGAAATGCCATATTTTATATAAGACCGTAGGACGAGCCCCGGACGAGGTCGAGTGCGGACGCCGTTTTTTCGCGTGGACTACAACAATATATTATATTGTCGCCGACGAGTATACAAACGATGAAACCGGGAAGAAGAAAAAAAAATCACGGGCGTATAATAATATTCTACCGGCGTTTTCCTCGGCCGCACTACTGTTATAATATATAATATGTATAGGTGCGCATATTGTAATAATAACAATATGCTCGCAGGTACGTCAACGGTGTCATCGCACTCGGCGCACGCACGGTCGTCCGCTGCTTCCGGTCGGAAGCGATCGACGACGATATTATTTTGGACGAGGAAATTCAACCTTCCACGTGGACGAGCGACCGAGAGCTGCACGACCCGTCGCGTATAATGCCAAGAGGCGGTGGGTTAAAAAAAAAAATACACGCGTCTGGCACGATCGACTGTTTTGGACAATCGGAAGCGCGGCGTCCATTCAATGCTAATTAGGACATGCTGCAGAAAATATATTATTTTACGTATAATAACGTATTATCGTATAAATATAAATTATGATACCATGAAATACATTCGGGGGACACACGAGCCACGAGGAGTGAGGACCCGTTGCGTTGTTCTAACGACGTGCTGTGTACGGTAATGTGATAATAACATTATTCTGTCAATAAAACGTAGTAATATTGTCGTGGAATCACGACCATTCTAATATTCGACATTTCGACCGACCGGAGGCGGCCCGAGTGATAATAGTTTAAAAATATAACGATAACCAGACCCGTATTTAGGGGAGAGCCAGGATGGACCATTGCCCTTCCTGGTGGAACTTGTGGGGTGGTAAATTTTCATGAACTTTTTTTATTATTTACCCAACATAATTATATATTTAAAATTATGTAAAATAATTTTTCCTTATGTATCGTGATTTGGTGAAGATTTCTCCAAAGTTTATTTTCGGATGATATTCTCTTAAATCTATACTAACAATGATAATTCCTTGGATAACTGATAACGGCATGATGGCAGCCCGCAGCTAGCGTTTTTGTAAATACCTAAGTAAAACACAACATAATAATGTTTATTTTACTTTTACGTAGTACCTAGGTACGTCTTAATTATTAATAAAACTAAGATCAGAAAAAATGCAATTAAAATAAATGATACATTTTTTTTCAGTTTATAATTTATTTTTATAATATGAGTATAAACCAAAACTACTCGGATACTAACGGTATTAGATACTTTCAAATGTGATGTCAAATTATTCTTTCAATTTAAAATTCTTTCAAATGTTTCAAATTCTTTCAAAATCTTTTAATATGTGCAATAATTTTTATTTGCAATAAGATATGTATTCATATTGTATTCATTTTTGTTTTACTTAAGTATACAGTAAACTTTTTTTTATAAAAGCTGTAGTATGTTTATTTAACATTGGTTTTATTAGAGATTTAAGAGATAACTAATAAATGAAAATATGAAATATTGGAAAGAATAGAGTTTAGCTGAAAATCGATTTTCGTGAATTTTTTCTTCAAAATGTGTGTTTTCCACGCTTAATGATGGTAGGTACTAAAAAAACTTCAAAATCTTAAAATCTTATTATTAAAATACTAAAAGTAATATTTTTAATTTTTTTTTTTGTAAATGTGATTTTATTTAACCTTATAATTTTGGTGAAATCAGAAATGATTTATTGTATTTAGTACTTACTGTATATTATATTGTTAATAAAGAAATGTAATAAAAAATTATTGCCCTAACAATTATTGTTCTTAACTCAATGAAAAACAAAGGTTTCCAAAAAAAAAAATCTAACCACATTAATTATGAGCCATAAATTATGACCCAAAATAATAGGTACCTACCTTACATTTTAAAAAATAAATTTTTGGGGAGCGGAAAAATATGTTGCCCCTGGGCGCTAAAGGTTCAAATACGGCCCTGCCGATAACTTTATATGAAGTGTTCATATTTTGCAATATGGGAAAGGGACCGGAATCTTGAATGAATAATAAACATGTCAGTACCTGCGGCTCTTTAGAAAAAACTAAAATTTCTGTTCCGGTTCTTCAAAGTTGAAAAATTCTATTTCCTTATACCGAGGGTTGGCCACCCACCCATGTCAAATTGATTCAATAGTATTTAAACATCTAATTAAAATTGTTAATTTTAAAAATGAAACACATATTTACCTATAATCCTAAACATATTATTATAGTTTACTTTTTTTTCAAGTAAATTATAAACTATAAATTATATTACACTAAAATCGTTGTGAAAAGATTTTCATCGTTTTTTTCTCACAGTATTTACAATTTTTTAAGTAGCTAACTGTTTTTTTGTACCAAAATTAATTTATGGTAAGAACCTTAACCTTATATCTTATGGCTTTCATTTTATATCAGTCCTAAACCATTTGTATATTGATGATCTAAAGGTTCACTTATACCTACTAGGGATGGGCAACTCAAAGTTACTAAAGGGTGAGTTTTCAGAACTTTAAAATCTAGCCAGTCAGAGTATAAATAACATTTTTAATGGAAAAATGAAAAAAAAGAAAATGAACTAAACATCATAAAAGTGGATATTTTTTTTTCCATAAGCACGCGTCATTCTCTTTTGTAAATAAAAATGGATTTGTTTGCAACTCACATAATTCTAATTAGGTCATAGGATTATTGTCCGAATTAATTATCTACGAATAACATAATTAATAAATAGGTACAGATGAACTTTAAAATGTATAAAGTAAATTGAAAATGTAGCAAGGGCTAAATAAAAAAAGGTATGCATATTGCTAGTAGTTGCTTATCCCTGACTTATACGATGAAACAGCTTTTTTCAACGATACTGCCTACCTATATTCAATAGTCAATACATATAATATGTAGGTACCATTTTAAAAATGAGGTGTTATAAGTTATAAGCATTAAGCTTATAACTCATAAAATAAATAACTATTTCGAATTCTTACGGCACAAAAACATATTTACTCAATTTTATTTACTATTTTCTTACATAACTAAGAAAACAAGTGCTAGTTACTAGAAAAAAATCATTCGATATGACATCACTGCTAATATAATTATTTTTGTCGACAAAACAGTCTGTACTCATATGTATACATCACGCTTCTGAAAATTTTAGAGTGCGCTGATATTCAAAAACTATGGAGTTTTGTTTGCCTATATTATGTTATGTGCCTATAATATTGTACAGAATGCGTAGTGAGTCATCGTTGTTAAAATATATTGACCGACATAATAATTGTGTAAAATAACTATTGGCAGTGCTCTCCAGCGTTAAATAAATAGCATAACTCTAATTCAATTATTGAAAGACGAAACTATTGAATTATTATTGAGTACAAATAATAAATATTCAGCGTTAGTCGAACAATTATATAGCCTTTAATAAATTAGGTACATGCTATAGTACGGCAGTACGCTACCTTAGTATTATTTTGACAATTATTCATTTTGGCGATATATTATTATTATTATTATTATTATTTTAATCGTCATCCCGCACCTATGTTATATTAATAATATAATAAGTGCGCACCCGAAACACAAACAACTCATTTAAAGAAACCTGTTTTTATTTTCTGTTAGATTTACATAATATTGTATTTTATTTGTTTCCATTAAATATCGTAATAGCAGTATAATGACATGACAATATTATAATACACCGGACGGAGGGTATTATGTAGGAGTAAAGTGTAAAAAATATGGATCCAAACAATACAACCAGTCGTTTAAACGGCAGTCATATTTTATTTATGCAAAATAAAAATCAACTTAATGCGTTATTAAAAAAAAATTGTATAAATAAATTATAGTTTATGAAATTAACACTTATACCATTTCTTAAGAAGACACCGCAACAAGATTTCGTATCTTCGTGTATCTCGAACGTGTGAATTTTATAGCAAAACAACGCTTTCACGCAGACTCTTTTCATATAATAGCAATAATTTGTCCAGGAAGTGATTTTAGAGTAAAATCCCCCCAATGGCCAATTATATAAAAAAAAAATAAATAAATAATATTTTCGTCAGAACCTCATTGTGTAGTTTATATGTAGCAGTTTCTAAGATTGTTTTCTTCTGACTCGAAGTCTATGTTAATGAAAAAATCTGTTTTTGAAAATTAAACATTTACCAAAAATAAATAAAACACCTTGATGTTATAAGTTTATAACAAGCAGCTAACACAATTTATTTTTAAAGATATTTAAATTCTGAAATATTTCCCAGTCATTCGCTGCGGTCGATGCATATACTGTATATTATATCTATGGTGTTAACATGTTTTTCAATGTGACATATAGGTAGATTGGTACTCGTATTATAGTTGTATTATAATCGTATATGATAAGACAAAAGTAATAAATCTTGGTACAGTATCTTCTTAATCACGTAAAAGAAGAGAAAATGATATGAAAACTGAGTTGTTATTTTTAAAATTTAAAAATGTCTGTGTAATAAAATATCTTATTAGTTATTCTAAAATAACTTGTTTATTCATTTTACATACTTAGTGTGTATACGTATTATTACATGTACATTTTACATATTTTATATTTTTATGTGGGTACTGTGCAGAATATATTTTATTGTAGCATAAATACTGCAGTGGTTACATCTTACATATTATGTATTTTAGTTTATAACTACATCGTTACAATATGTGTTTAATAAACCAATATAAATTGCCAACAAGTAGAAACGAATACATTGTATGAAAAAACGTGGAAAATAATTTTAAAACTTAACATCTAAGTATGTAATGGTCAGTGGAATAATTTATTTTTGTTTTGTTTTAAACAATATAGCTTTAAGAATTTTAAAAAATCACCTACACAACAATATATTATTTTGAACCCTAACTAAGAAGTAGTCAAAAATCGAACTATTACTTTTTTTTAAAATTGTGTCAGGTATGTAATACGTACAACAATATTAAAATTAATTAATATGATTTGGGTTGAAACGTAAATGTTGCAATGTAAAATTAATTAATAGATAACTACTAAAACAGTAAAACATAAACGATAAAACATAAAAATACGAAATTTAAATTAAATTATTATAATCTGCATGATCGACATTTTAATAGCAGTGACATTCCTTTTATCGGTTGAAATTTGTAGCTCAAGTTATTCAAGATATATTTGTTATATTATTATATAATCCAATTGATAAAAATTAAATTAAACTTAATTATAATATAATGATAATAAATATTAATATATTTATTTATAGATTGACCCTTAAGAATCAGTGTTCTGATACGAAGAACAAAAACGACTAAGTCTACATTATTATAATATACTGTTTGATCAAGACTACGAAACCGACTCTTCAATCGTATACACTTGAAATGAAACGAATTTTGATTCGTCTAATTTATTTCAATCACATAATACCACAGCTACTGAACGGAACGACAGGATACGGGTGACGGCGACAATATTATATTCGTATATTATGACGATGAAAGTATTGGGAGGACTTATAATAATAAATATACACGTGAAGAAAAATATTGGATGGACATGGGAATAAACACGCGGAATATTACACTATAGTCCAGTGTTTTTTCATTCATTATAATATTCGTGGTTTCCAAAACGGCATTATTCTACAGCTTACAACGGTTCTATCGGTCATACAAAAAAATTACTTAACGGAAAAATTAGAGTTATCACGCACTCAGCAGTATAGTGCATTTCGTATACATAATTATATGTGTAGGTACACAGGCAGTGACGAAACATGGAAACCGAGGCACCTGCACTGTAATTTTTAAGAAAGAAGTCATAATTAAATTTTTTTAGTTTCTATACTTATAAACAAAATTTGGGGTCGATTAATAGAAGATTCTAATATATTTAATGATATCAAATGATTATGTATAATATGTATATATTTTTTAATTAAAACAAAATATAGTGTCAGGGTGTTAGGTTTTAATTTTTATTTCTATAATATTATAATATGCTTATTCATATTTTATATAGGTCCTTACTATTAATTAGGTACTACGTACCATCACATATTTTATTACTTAATTTGCATGATGTAAGAGACAAAATACTTATTTTGAGCGAAGGGAAAAATTTGTTTGACTACCAATATTGCTATATGAAAAGCTTTTTGAAGAAAACGGTGTACATATTATTAGATATAGGTAGGTAGGTATGATATGTATACCAAACATAATCATTACGATTTACGTTATGCATCAGGTTTATGGTAGTGAACATTATCGTCGTCGAAAACCAATGGATAAAATCTGAATTATTGATACATCAATTGATGGTTATCCTGACAGAGTCATCTCCGTTATATAGGTAGATACTAGACATTTATAATCTACATAAATACATAATAATATGAGTACCTACGCATCGAAAAGAGGATGACACGTCGAATAATAAACCTAATGATAATATCTATATCGCGCGTACGATAAAAGAAAACAATCCGATAAGTGGTAAATATATAACAGCAGTACGTGTTCAAGCTACCATAATAAATAATAATAATAATAAAAATATATTGACTCAGCGCGTCATATACCGTTCGCTTTCCGTCTTCGTGACGAAGGTATTACTATTTCAAACCACCCGAATAATAAAAACCAAAAAAATAGAAGATCATCGTTCCACTATATATATTTATATTTTATATTATTCGCGGTAGTCGTACCTACCTATCCGTATTACATTAAGCCGTTGCGGTACCTATAATACCTACCTAAATATAATGTCACGTTTCGCGTGTACATAATGACTTACGCAATCTTCGAACATTATTATGTCTAGTTGGACGGGAATATTATAGGTATTCAGTACATCATTACGCACTCGTTTAATTTTCAAATCTAAACTGTTGGACAAAATAAATATGCAATGATATGTTTTGAAGATTTTCGATTACATAAACATACATGCCCGTGTACAACGTGATATTTTATTCTTATGTGGATACATTTAAAAAATAAATTTAATGTACAAGTAAATTATGATTTTTGTCGTTTGCACTTTTGCGCTTAAAATGTACAGTAAATTGACAACACTGACTGAAACGGAGATAATACATTATTAAGCAATATAATTATTATTATTATTGTATTCGATACAGGCAGAATATTAATTATACAATATATTATATACATGTAACATAAAGGTACAACGTATTGTTTTTCGTTCAACTATAATTTCTTAACTGTTTTTAATTTCTCTGGTTTTTTTTTTAGCTATATAAGTTTAATTAATAATAAAAGACAAAACTCAACGGCAAACGAAACTCGAGATGTTTAAATTTACCTAATATTAACTGTAAATCATTGATCACACATTACTAAACATTTTTTTCGAATGATATCTATTTCATTTCTAGCATTAGTAAACATAATGATAATACGAACTTAGAAAATTGTGATTAGGTATTTCACTAAACAATTGAAAAGAAAAAATTTCACACACATAATATACTTACAAATTAAAAGTATATGCGTACCTAAGGTATGTCAAAAAATTGTGACATATCTCGGAATGCACACGTCTTACCGGTTTTAAGTCACGTATAAGATCGGTTATGTTTTTCTCCAGGTTCATATATAATATATTTTTTTGTAGTTTTTTTTCTCTTTTCCGTAACCATAGAACGGCCTTAACACGTTTTACAAGATAATATAGAAACCAGCTTAAAGCGTGGCCGTTATTATTATGTATTTAAATTTTGAATTTCGTAAACAGTATAAGTTACCGACTCTGTTGACGAACAACTTAGGGCCTGTTTTACTATCATAGTTTAAACCTCGGTTACGCTTGAACCACTGATTTTACCAGCCGAATTCGGTGGTTTAACCTGAGTTCAACTACTGTAATACGGGCCCTAACTGCTCACATTGACAATATTTTTCGATGCCTACATCACATAGCAACAAGAACTACGCTTGTATTTCCATTTGTTTTTCAGTTTTTAATAATATAATTTTTTATTGACTATTAAATACTAATAGGCCATAGTGTATATTAAACCCATTAGGACCCGTAGCTGCTTTTTATCTTAGATTTTCTATATGCACAAAAACAACAACACTGTTTTTAATAATTTATTATAATAATGATTAATAATAAATTGTGTTAAAATTTTTTATTTTTTTTTGGGGGGGGGGGGGGTAAAACTAGAATTAGTGGTTTCGTCCGCGACCGTTTCGGTAAATTTTTTATGAAATTAAAGTATTATATTATAACTCTGTAAAAATATAGGTACCTTAGTAGCTATCTATATATTATTATTAAATTATTATTACCTACTACTTAATAGTATACAATGATATCGTTTACTTAAGGGCACGGTCGTACGGAGTAGATGGCCAACGTTATATTCTTTACTTCGTTAACTGGTAATTTCGCTAACTTTGCTGTAATTTTGAAAAAGAGATGAAGAAACCCCAATTAAATCGATGCTGAATTATTGTAACAACTGTAGAGCAACCGTTTAAACAGAATTATATAACTATTGTACAACAAAAGTAGTAAATCAAATTTCATTATTAATAACTGTATCTCTGTATTTCAAAAATATTAAAAAAATATTATAACAAAGCAACTATTTTTTTAACATAAATAATAATAAAAGATAATTAATTGTCTGTAACATTTAATGATTAAATGCTCGGGAAAAACTTGTTAAGTCTAAAATTTAGTACAAAACCGTCTAAGTCACATAACTGGTTTTTCTCAAACAAAAAATTAATTATGTGAAATGTTCTATTTTTCATAAGTGTATAACAACTGGTAAAATCAGTGTATGACTTAGACCGTTTTACCCAAAACACCGTCTGATTTTTCTGTATCTAGATATGACATAACCCCATTTTCGCAAATTTTAGACTTAACCAGTTTTTCCCGGGCACCACTAGGCATTACTAGGTATTTGTCTACTTCAGTGTCAAACGGCGACCTCTTATTGAAGCCTCAGCATCTAATTTGTCGATTATATTTTCAAAATGTATAGGGAATTCTTTTTGTATATATATAAGATTGCTAAACTGCTCAATCGTTCTTGGCTCATTGTGACTCCACTCATTGCGTTCATTAGATGCAGTATTTGTAGTAATAGTTAAAAAAATCTTAGACAAAACTGAAAATACAATATTAAAGTGATAAGTTATTAACCGTTTTGGTGGTTTCACTATGATAATATGAATGATAGCGATTCGCTATCTAGTGACGAATTAGCTTACTGCATTATTTAATTGAGGAATCAGATATACAATTTTGAAGTGATCCTTGGTAATAACATTAAATAATAATTTAATATTTACTATTAAAATTACATAATATCAATTATCAGTATAAATTGTTGGAAAAAAAATAAAAATAATATTTTTCACTGTTGTGGTTGTCTGTCTGTGGGTGCAAAAAGATACTTTTGCCCCCCCAGGAAAATTGTCATGGGTGCAACTGCACCCTCATGCCCCCCCCCCCAGATGCCGCCACTGCACAGATATTTTTTGTCTCCGTCTTACAAGTGAGTAACATACCAATTTTTGCTCCGTTAGTTTAAAAATTAGAGTGACCTCTTATACAATTTAAAGGTAAGACTATTATCTAGACTCTAGAGCATCTCTCAGGTTTTTTATTATATTTTAATTTTAAAGCTAGTTATGAGTATTTTAAGATGTGCAAACAGCTTACAGTTTTAAAATACTCATAACTCCCTTTAAAATTTAAATTTGACAAAAAACCTATATGATGCCCTAGATAATAATCTTACCTTTACATTTTGGAAGAGGTAAATTTACTCTAAGTTTTAAACTAACGGCTAAACATAATCTACCGAGTGCAAAATTTGCTATGTTATGCACTTGTAAGTTGTAAGACGGAGACAACAAATGTCAGCGTAGCGTCCTCTGAATGTTTAAATAAATAAATAATACACTATAGGGATTATCTCTTCGATCACTCCTGACTCCTATAGTCTTATTGATTTGCTATTGAAACATGCACATAATAATTGCTACAAACTGATCTCATAAACATTTTAAAGTCTAGTCGGTCACATTATTAAAATTAAATCTGTGTGTTTATAAAATATAAATATAACGAGGAATCGAAAATGACATTGCTTTATTTTGAGTGACTTAAAACAGGCCCCTACGCCATTGTTGACAGTTCTTGTGTTATATTATATTGTATATGCATTTACTGTAGTTCGGCAACAATACGAATTACTACAATAATAATAAAATCACGTTACGTCCATTTTGTTGTCGGCCCTAATGCCGTCCACGAGACGAGTTCAACAAAAAAATCACGAAATTCGCTTCCACCCCCTTCAACACCAGTCCATTGTAAACCAGTACAAAACCGTTTCCGGTGTCCGATAAAACGCGTGCAGAAATCTATTCAATGCTAATGAGTAATGACATCGCACTGCAGCACACGTTTATAACTTCAGAGTTCAGACCCCAAAACGTCAAGTAGGGTTACCATGTTACCACGATAAAGGTACCTATATAATGTAAAAGACATTAGTATAAAATAGTAATCCGCAATATAGCAATGTATAACAATATAGGTAAGTACACAAACACAATATATTTACAATATTTTATTTTTTTAGCATGAACCAATCCCTTTTGGGTAATTTTATAATTCCTAGGTAAAATAAAAAATAATTATTATAATTAAAATTTCCCATATGATCGGGTAATGTCAACTACATTATCCACAATGTATTCAATATTATCCGTAACATATTATCTACATCTATATTAATTAATTAATTAATATAATAAAGCTGTAGAGTTTGTATGTTTGAACTCACTAATCTCTGCAGAAACTGCAAATCCGATATGCAAAATTATTTCTGCGTTAGACGGTCTGTTTAATTAGAAAGATTATGGGTAGGCTATACAACATCAAGCTATGCCCCCATAGGAGCGGAGCAGTAACCATAAACGTTTACCATGCATAAATGTAAAATTCGTTTTTTACTGACGGCTAATCTCAGTAACTATTAGACCGATTTCAAAAAAAGTCGTTTCTCGAATTCCACGAGACTAGGAGAGTGTTTTTAGCATATATTTTAAACCCATAAGATTTACACTCATGATTTACTTTTCGGTTAATAAAAATCAATAATTGTTTGTTTATGTATAGGATTTCCATACAGCTAGTTATCATATATTATTACATATATTTAGACAGTTATTTGACTGTACAAATTGTATAAATTTGTAATAATAGTTTTATATTATTACCTATGCATTTGTACCATACCATCATATATAACTATGCTTTATACATCACTATCTTAAATCGCATAGGTACCTAATTGAAAATCACAATTGCGCGTGCATTATGCATCGATCGTAATACTGTATAGGCGTACTTACAGGTTCTTACATAATATAATGTATAATATTTGTTTAAAATGAAATCATGACGCATCGCCAATATTATTATATTTATTAAATTACACTGTTTGGTATATACTTTATATATTGCACATGTAGAGAAGATAGCATAATGTGATTTATTTCAATTGACAGTAGTTATATATAAGTGCTTTGGAGAGAATTGCAAAATATTGAAATAACCATTAACCAACTCGAACAATGACTGATTCTCACAAAAAGCGAAACCGATGTCACTACTATTAACAAACCTATTTTTTCTCTAACATCACCAATAATAACTAATTGTTCGTCTAATGTTTTGAAAACAATATACTAATTAATATTAAATAGTTTTCGCTAGTAAATTGTCTATTTAGTCGCATTCTAAAATGCTATCTGCCACCACATATAATATTCATTATAATATTCTCCAATACACATTTTATACAACAGTAAAAGTTATAAATTATAATAAATACTACGGACTAGTTAAATATTTAAAGAAAGGAAAATATTATATTATTATACTGAGTTCAGTTCGATGTATTACTGTGTTAGTAGTTTTTAAAGTGGTTTAGAAAATACTGCGTGGACATAATAAGTAATAAGTATAATAAACAATAATTAAAACTCTAAATTAACTAGGTATAAACATTCATACTAGTCATACTTGATTCAACATATACAATTATATATTAATATAATGATTCATCTTCATGTACCTTATAGTGTATTTTAGTACATCGAATAAGATATTAAAAACGGATTCGGAATATTTTAATAATTTTTATCATAAGAATGAGTGACGGTGTACACGAAGTATCTCAAACCTTCGGTCCTTGATTTTTTTTATTATTGTGCACAATATAAATACAATAGCATAAAGTAATACTTATATATTATTTTTTGTGTGTCCTCAAAAATATCAAACCACAATATTAGTATTATAACAAATTATATGAATAGGTATACCTATATAGTATAAACAATATATTATTATGTTAACTGATGTAATGTATGTGTTTTTGAATTGTTTACATTGATCAATATTTGTTTTATATTTTAATGTTTTGTATAATTATTATTTTGAAATTTACAATGATAAATACTAAATATTGTCTCACTTATATACCCACGTGTCCACATAAAATAAGTGATATAAACTTTTGCCTAAATATAATTTAAATGTGTACACAATTTAACATTTCATATTTTCATATTTTCATGTATAATTAAAATATTTTTTTTTCACTTATTACAATGTCCGGTTAAAGTTAACCGACATTTGCCGAATTATGCCGGTAATAAAATCTGTTATCAGCAGATTAGCGTTAACCGACACTTTACCGGATATTGTAACTTGTAAGAACAGCCCTAAGTGAAATTACATTTGCAAATAATTTGGTCAAATCAATTTATGATGCATCGAAGTTAATTTCGTACTTACAAGTTTATAGATGTAATCAATTAGGTTTCTTAAAAGTGTTAATGTGTTATCTTTTATCTTTTTATCAAGCAACTACCAACACTAAGCAACATTAAATCATAGGTAATGTTTGGAAGTTATTTATACAATTATTATGTCATGGAAAAACCAAACACACATATTATAATTTTATGTGACACCTATGTAATTATATTGGTTACACATTTTCTTAGATTATAATATGAAATCCTGTTCTTCACAATCTAAAAAAGACGACCGGCGAAAGTATAAAAACGAGTACTCATTCGTATTAAGTACCAAATATTACTAAACCGTCATAGAAAATATGAAATAAAATTAACTCTCGTTAAAATATAATTAAATACGTAAATAATAAATATGAGCGTATCAATAATATTTGGAAAAAAGCCGTAATTCATTGTATCCGTCGTCTTGGAGATGTTTGTAGATGACAGTATAATATACGATAATATAATAATATGCTCGCAATACGTAGGGAGGTCATAATCATTGAACTGGCAGAAGACGATGCTGTGGATGATACTGAAAGAGATATTGAGGTGGTTGTAACAGTAAATTAGGTACCAAAACATCCCAAAATCACCCAATCGAGCATCCAGAACGTCTCTCGGGTCATCCAGCTCCCCACGGTAAATTATACTACCGCGATATTCCGGGTAGATGGTTGCGTAGAACGAGTGTGGTGACTTACCACTTTTGACTTTACACTAGCGATCATTCTTTCACGGACTCTTATCGCGTTCATGCTTCTGTACAGTCCCTCGAGTGTAGGTGCGCGCTATTTCAAATATCGGCAGAACAGCATTTAGTCGATCCTCCGGAGTCTGTCACCCCGTATTGGTCGACATAATAAGTGACCGCTGGATTGCCGGATTTGTATGGTCCATTTTAGTACCGAATATTATACCATTATCTGTACCATATTATGGGATATAAATATATAATATAATATATAAATATTAAATATATTATAAATTAAATTCCGATAAACGATTAAAAATCGTTTTTATAACTGTATACAAGGCTTGGAAGGGTGAAATCAAAACGACGTTATACAATATCATCTGAAAGTTGTACCTAAGTTGCGTCAAATAGAAATTCCATGTAACAATATATTATTATAATAATATTATGCTCTGATAAAACTATCACATATGCAATGTCTGATATACTATTTACAGTAGGTAGTTTATTAGCCATTAGGTAGGTATAGTATATTATATTAAATTACTATACAATCGTAATCGATGTATACATATTGATTTTTAGTTTTTCGAATTTTCTTCTATTTGATTCCAATTCTTGGTGGCGGGTGTTGGTGTTGTTATATATACAGTGTACACGGCAACCTCCTCAGGCCAAAATCAACGCGGGTGTTTGTTGAAGCAGGCACGACACAATTGGCAAGGTCAAAGACATCGACGGCTGCATCGTAGGTACCTGTAACAGCACAGCAGCAGCCCGGGCACGGTTGATAGTCACGACCGCATTCGGATATTCATGTTTCAAATGTGTATAGCGTATACTGCAGTATTGGTTCGTTTACTCGTTACGCACGAAATGTTCATTGTATGTACATGTATAAACTATATAATATTATTTATTATTATATATATGTGTCTTCAGAAATCGTGTTTTTTGACGAAAAAAGTATTCGAATGATATCTAATATCTATTCTTGAGCGGTGTAGAGAAGAGAGATAGAGAAAGAGAGAGGGTTTAGGAGAGACTGATAAAAAATCATCCCGAAAAAATTATTTTTCAAAGTAGTATGGCGAAAACTTGATGGTTTGTTGGTAATTTTCCTGCCAAATCTCCTTGACACGTTACAATGATTGTAATAATAATAAAAAAAAATAGTAATAATAATAGTAATAACTACCTAATAACTATTACGATATTATAACGTTATGTTTTATGATCATTCGAGGGCCTTGTCTTCATGACCACGTGCTCGTATAATATATAATATACATTTGATTTGGTGGATTGTGAATTTAGGTGCGCAAGAATTTAGTAGCGCATAAGTACCGAAAATAAAAAAATTAATTATTTTATTGCACGCCCACGGCGCGCGTGAGTGTGGAGCGTGAATCAGTTCCGATGGGCATTATAAATATGGAAAACCAGGAACCTCCGCATGACAGAGACTTAAACCTTGGCTGGCCAAATTCAATAATTATGTTTACCGAGGGAAATCGTTCCGTGTTTAAGTTTCCGGACTTCGTGTTTACAATAAAATCAGATTTTTTTCGTTGATCGTACGTAAATACAATGATAAAATAATATCATATTCACATATTCTTATACGGGACGTTACACAAAGAATGAACCGACGTATATTTTGAAATCCAAAAAGTGCGAAAGATTTTCTTGGTTTTTTTTTTGTCCCATACATTCATAGTTTATACAAATGCCAACTGATAACTCTAGTGACTGATGAGTTCAAATCTACTTTCTCAGTGATAACTTTGTTTCAAATCCCCCACGGATGACTCCACGACAGCAGTATCCACCAATTTACTGTCACACCTCAACTGAAAACCTGATATAGCAATATGCTTGAAGGAGTTTCGCAGGAATTCGAATACCATCTCTATATTGTTTGTGTGATGGTACATTAGCAGTGATTGAGGGGTGCGTATTCTCCTCCCAAATTATTCTAAGTTCGTATGAAAAAAAATAAAAATAATTATTATAATATTATACATATTATGTAAATTAACTACCTCATTTTGTCTGAGAAGATTTTAGCTCCCCTCCTAAAGTTCAATAAGATCCCCACCTTTTTTTTTACATTATATAAAATCTGTAAGAGTATCCTGTAACATAATGCTATATTCGTTTTTATTATATCTTTTACGATTAAAAAATGATTAATATTTAAAATCAGTTTATTATTTGTATAACACACTGTAATTTTTGATAATAATCACAACTTGTATTATATAATATTTTATCAGCTGCGATAGTTTGTGAATAATAATTATTGATCAAGTCCTTGTATTTATTATAATCTAATATTCATAGAAATTATTTCATACAAAATAATATTAAGTCGATTTACAGTTCGTATATTATAAGCTTTATATAAAAATTTGGAAAAACTAATAGCCTTTGCCGCGGAAGTTTGGGATAAAAAAAAATATAATAATAATAATCGAGTATCTATGATTTTGTTTTATGGGATCACTCCACCGCATCCAACTACTGTCAAATAAATGTGTTGAACGAAAATTTTAAAAATTTGATACTAAAAACTAATTTCCCACCTCATATTATCCTTCAACATCTGGGTTTAAGCTCTCTGACTCATCACAGGCATTAAACAAATATGAAGAACCACTTAAGTCATATACAGTAAAACTACTCTCTAACTATTTTATCTCAAGTCCTATTTAAATTCCTATCTCGTCCTATACGCTAGCCTGACTATTGTATTTCATATTTCTTTATCAACTACTCTTTGGCAAGATAATGAAACCTCTTCATCGTTGTATATCGTTAGCTCCTTCTCTAATATCTAAAATTACTATTTATTAGTTATTCCACAAAACTTTTGTCATTATTTTATATTGTAGGTCAACTTATCTTGTTAGTTCACATTGTTTTTGGCGGCAGCCTGTAAGCTTGTAACTCGTGTGTACTTTTCGCCTATTATATTTGTAAATTATATCTATAATTTAAAATAAATTAGTACATTTTACTCCTATAGGTGACTTGGAGATTATTCGAAAGTTTAGCCCACTTCTTCTAAAAAATTATCCTTTTCAATAGCTTTTTTTAGCTAATTACATATACTTTATACATACAACTTACAACTAATAAGTACTATCGAAGTATGAAGGTTGGTAAAATTACTATGGTTATCAATAATTTAAAATCCGTTCAGTATCGTATACATATTATATAATATTATAATATGATATCAATGTTAATAACTGAAAGATTAAGGATTTATACCTTATGCTATGTTGATTGTTGGTACCTAGGTATTAATGAAAACGTATATATTTAAATGGTTAATAATCAATTGTGTAAATAACAAAGATGAACGTGTAAAATAAATTTGAGTTAAAGAGAAATCACAGTACTTATCAATTTTTTTTTTATTTTTGGAGGTTGCCTTTATTTTATATAATGTATATTTTTTATGAATCAAATATCAAACGTATAGGTAATTATAAGGTAATAAATTATACTATACTAAGAATGAGAAGAAAGGAAATTTGTTTTTAATGTTTTAGAGTTCCATTTAGAGTCTAATATTAAACCTTACCTATACTCTATAGACATTGAATCATTTGTTTAGAATAATAACAGCAAGTTATAGGAGACTTAATTTATTTCAATGATAATCAAATGCAGTTATACCACTAATGCAGTTTATTGAGTCCATTGAAATGTTACCGACGTTAAAAAAAAAAAAAAACAAAAAATATTAAATAATTGTGAACACATAAATAAAGACCGGATGTTGTGCAAAATTAATTTAAAAGCATATTTCCTTTTCAATTTAATGACATTAAATGAATATTGAATGATAATCAATTTCATAACAATTTTTTTTTTGTTTTTGAGTAATTTAATACTGTCATCTACTCATCTTTAAGATAATTAATCGACGTTCCGTTACACTTTTAGTAAAAATATCACAGCTACATAATAGGTATGTTAAATAAAGAAATGTAATAAAACTATTAATTTTTTTAATGTTTATGAATAGAACGATTTGTCAAGACTTTTTTCTTGCGTAGTAATTAATAATAGTGCGTTGTACGTTGTATATACTTTTTTACGTATTATTTATATTGTCAGATAAGCAAATTATATTATATGCTAATTTACTCTAAAATATTATGTATTTTCAATCAATTTTATAACGATTATCAACAATAAACATTACTATATATTATTACAGTGTACGTAGTTTTTGCGATTATATATTAAATAATATAAATAATTTATTAAATATTTATGGACAAACATTCCGTTTATGTAATCAGCTTTATAACCAACTAAATAACACAACTAAATAACACATTTAAAAACCATAATTTTATTCAAGGGATATATCAGACGGGTGTTACACTTATTTTCCAGATATAATTTGAATAAATAAAAAAAAAACTGCAATTTATTATAATATTTATTTACATTTAACTTAAATGTCCAAGCTCCTGATCGTGGAAACAACGGAATGAAAATACATTACTTTATATATTAGGTGACTTACTGTTGTAGAAGTGCGAATGTGACACTGTTTTTAGATGGTGGGGAGAGTGAGAGGGCGTACAATTTTCCACCAACTGGGAACCGTAACTGCAATTAGCAGTAGTAAGCCTTTAAAATTTGTAGATATTGAATCACCTTGATCGCGGATAAACAATAAAGACATTTTAACTATATTTTCATATCATCATTAAGTATAATATTGTATTTATTTTATTTAAATTTAACACCCCAAACGGGTAATTCGAGTACATATAATATTATGATACATAACTAAAACTATTATTATACAAAAAAGTAAAAAAGAAAATTAATGATAAAAATTACAATAGTTTAAGACATTTTCATTACAATATTTTACGTTTTTGGATACAATAATATTGAAGATAAAAATTATTTTCGTTTTTCACAAGCTTCATCGTGCCAAAGTTAATACTAAACAGCGACAATATTTCGATGATCAATCATAATAAGCGATTAGATTGAAAGTGTCTTGTGCGTATATATATTTAAAATTTAAATTTCCAAGCAATCTATTTACAAGCAACACTGTCTTGTACTCCTGTTTTATTTTTCATGACTTTTTCAACTGGGTCAACGAAATAACTCAAGCAAAAAAAAAATATCAAACAACAATAGTTCGATTCTGTAGTTGTAATAAATTGTATTATAAGTTACAACAGTTGCGTATTATATATTATTTTATTATTATATTAATCCATAAAACCTATAATAATAATTCGCACGTACGCAGAGATGATGAGCTGTGGATATTACATAGCTAATAATATAAACGATTTCCGAGAAAGAAAGCAAATCACATGATGCGATGACAATCGGTCTTCGTCGCACGTCGTCGACGAAATTCTATCGTATCATTATGCTTATAATATATACTACATATATACTTAGTGTTTCTATTATATTATTTTTGCCTCACCCCCGTTACCCACCAAGTACACCGAGATGACTGGCCGGCTAAAACCTATTGACCTCGAGTGGTGTTCATCTACGAAATAATATTAAACTTCACGAATCTGCGGGATGCTGATGGATACGAAAACGCCGTAATTATATCGAACAATTATTGCAGCAGTTGCGGTAAACGACGGTTTTGATTGCGCGCGAAGGTAAAAGCATAAAAATAAAAATAGGGCGCTTTCGAAAGGGGGACGAAAAAATTCCATTACGAAAAGAATTTTAAAAAAAGTTGTAATGTATAACCGGATAATTGGAGCCTCGCAGCGAGTGTAATAATATGCAAATGTCAAATAATTGTTTTGCAAACCGCGCTCAAACCGTGCAGTCTACCTCTCTGCCGCCACAGTGCACATTCCGCACTGGGCTAATCTAATAACTTCGTCATTATTATAAATATTACACTAATGCCGTTCTCACTGAACTATAATTTATAATAATAATAATAATATTATATTAAATTCTCACACCGGTGGGCGGGTTCCTTGCCATAATTCCCGAGGTTGTCCACGACGACGTAAAACAAATACCTATACCATATATGCATATATAACAGGTAAGTACTACCCAAAATTCGTACACATATCGCTGATGCAGCGTAAACATTATCGTGTAGGTATATTATATATGTATGTGATTCGTCTTTACGGTGAAATAACGTATACCTACCGACAGAAATCGTACGAGGTGAAGTTAGATGGTCTGCAACTGTGCAAGACTCAACGTATAATGTATTGAAAAATAATAATAACATCGCTCTCGAGTAGGTACGTCTGCAAAAAATGTTTACCAAATCGTGAGTCACGAGCCGCACGCAAAAATAAAGCAACTTGTTACACACCTATATATAGATCGGCCCGATCGATTAATTTCGTAAACTTATTATTCAATGTACGAGTATATTATATTACGCGCGTACGTTTGACAGGAGCAACGCTTTGTATTTAGGTATTTGTTTCCGCGAGTTCCTTTCAAAAAATCATGGTGGCGTTCTGAATTTTGAAAGTCTGCTTTCGGTTTGTTCGTCGTCGTCGTTGTTGGAAGTCGTGGGCGGGTAAAAAAACCGGTAACAGTACAATTTGGTACAAACCAATTTTCACCAACTGGTTTAAGGGTGTGCTGGCTCGAAAATTCGCCTATATGTCATAATATCAGTAATATGAAATGGAATACATTAAAACGATTTGGGTCTCGAGATTAGGCAAACAACTGACAAGTGAAACGGAGTACGGAGCGTTTAAATATCATACCTACATCTAATATTAAACGCCAATAGATTTGGTTTAATATAATGTAGGTCTATACATAGCACAATATTAGTTATTTCTTTCATTTGAGGTTATAATAATAAAAATTTATATTAGTCATGTCCTGATTGCAGGAAGCGATAACTAAAAAGAAATAAAATAAACATATAAAAAGTAAGCTAGGTATGTATAAATTAAATTTAGAAAACAAGTAAGTTCCAGAATTCATTTTAAACCCATGTGTGGTGATAAAACCCTTCGTAAACCTTAGTATTTAAAAATTAATAACTCTTCGGCATTAAATTTTTTAACATTATTATGACTACCTACATCATGTGTATATATTATTTTTACATTTTTACTACCGATTGTTCGTTAAACACTGCGATATTGAAAAAAAAAAAAAAATGTACTGTTATACTCTTCGAAATAGAAAGAAGATGAAGTATAATGCTATGAACATATTTCTTCGAATAAAAATTAATTTAAAGGTTAATATTATATTGTTGATTTTTATTCAGGATCACTAAAAAAGTTTAACAGGGTCATGTAATTTTCTTTCAAATAACAATAAAAAAATGTTAAATATATCTCTTTTTAAACATTTATTTTAATTAAATAGTTAACATCATATTATATTTTGTTTGTAAGATAAAGGTTAGAACACCTTGAATTTGCATCATCTTCATAAATCATGTATCATAGCCATACAGGTATAATATAATTAATATACATAGACATAGATACTGCATGATAACTACAAAGTTCGTTCTTAATTTCATCGTAGGTATACATTCTAAAAAAAAAAATTATACTTAAGCAATAAGCATTGTAATTGTTTTAAGTGTTTATTATTTATTAGCTACGAGTAGGTATATTATAAAGGTAGTAATTAACAAAACATTTGTTTATATAATATCCATTGTGTAAGTATTGTATAGTAACTGATATTATTAGAGAAATAAATTGCGCATTCAACAATAGTTATATACCTATATACTAAATAAAATATATTATAATATAATATAATATTGTCTTATGTATAAAGAACATCAAGTAGGTAATCAAAATTGAAATACTTTAGACAAATATAAAAACGTAAAAATATATCTAAAACTTATTACGAATAAAAAGTAATAATTATTTTCAGTTTATTGTAAATATTGTATATATAATATATATAATGTACCCGAATAACACGTGTTTTTATAGAAAGTTTTGTTATAAGCAATTTTGATATCGTCGATGCAAAAACGAAGTTTAGAATGTGTTCAGAAGGAATTGCTATGAAAGTATCTTTACTACACTGCAGGTTTACCCGGAGTAACCAAAAGTGTGTAAGTGTAACTAAAATGGAAGGTAATAGGTAATCTATACAGAAATAAATCTTTGTGTCCTCCACTTCATGTGACTGATCCAAATGTATACCAAATGGTTATTTTTATGTATCTAATTAATTTATATTATTATATTATACTTATGCGCGTCTGATATAGTTAAATTTCTACGCGTTGTAAAGAAAAAAACTAGTTTTTTATTTTATAAAAAAAACTGATGTAATAACCCCAGGATCCATTTTAATAATAAACACTTAATAACATATTATGCCATACTGGTTATCATGAACGGATCACGAGTGGGTAGTAAATGGGTATCGATATTATGTTTTTCGGGATTCAGGAATGTA
The DNA here is from genome assembly GCF_005508785.2 of Acyrthosiphon pisum. Classification (NCBI taxonomy): domain Eukaryota; kingdom Metazoa; phylum Arthropoda; class Insecta; order Hemiptera; family Aphididae; genus Acyrthosiphon; species Acyrthosiphon pisum. The sequence continues at coordinate 26,112,588 of NC_042496.1, forward strand.
TCGATTAACGTTTGAATGGGAAAAGAAAAATTAAATTTAATGTAGCTAGTAAATTTATGTCCTCCAATCCTTTGGTGGTCATATATAAAGTACAAAACTATATTCTATATCAAGAATATAATAATTGTCAAGCGCAGTGGCACATAAGTCTAAATTAAATGGTATAACAACAGGATTTTTTGATCCCACCCACCTGTATCGGTATACCTAACGATTGTAGTGACAGTCCATATTTTCCCTTCAAATATACATATTAACCGTTGTATATAATATATACTTAATTTTATATTTTAAAAGGTGTTTTGACTGCTACAGCTAATATGGTGTAGGGATGAGATCCACTGATCAAAAGTGGATATGCCATATGGACACTAGTTTTAAATTGATCATAGTGTCGCCGAGATGTACCTGTATATAATTATATTATGGGTTTTGATCATCATTAAATTTAATCACGTACCTATATAGATTATTCACCAAAAATGCAAAAAGGTTAATGCACATTTATACGTACCTACAATAATATTATGATATTATAATTGTATTTTAGGATTATACGTTTATTCGTTATATTAACATCAATTTATACAATAATAATAGTTATTATTATGATTTTGTAAAAAGTGTTTTTAGTTTTTACCGATTCTTAAAGAACAATAAATCGACAAATTTTTTTGAAGCCATTTATATAACCTATAATAACCCTATAATAATATAATGTATTATGAATATGTTTATACCGTAATAGACAATAGCATTTATACCTACACATGTGTTTGTTTTCCTTAAATAAAAAATGCATTCATGAACTTCTAGTACACTTATACGATTTTATTATCATTTACCTATTAAGAAAGTGTTTTAGTTGACCATATTGTGTATACTGTATACGCTATACACCTATGCTGGAAAACAAGAGTTAAATGTTAAAGCTATAATACATTACATTATTCACTACAATATATTTTAAATTTACATATTACACAGAATGTGCATTTCTTACGCCGTAAACTTCCTTTACTTATGTTGGCATGTTGCTCCTTATTGTTGCACTTAAAAAACATAGGTTATGTAAAAACTGTGATAAATTGTAAAACCGTCTAATAAAACAATATAGTTAGTTAAGCACTAAGAATAATACGACTCCATAGACCATAATCATTTGTGCATACTAAATTGTTGCAAGTAAAATTATAACTCAGTAATTGTATTGCATTATGTGTTTTGATCATAAAACAAAAATTAATTTTTTAGTTCTCGTTTCACTTCTTTTTTATGACACGATGATAATTAAACAATGAACTTTATAAAACACAATAATATGATTAATTGTTCTTAAGGAATTAATCATTTTTTATTAATTTATCATTAGCCTGAGTAGTGAACATAATATATCAACATAACAGGATCCCACACAGAAGTATATTACTATACGTCTTGTTAAATTTTTTTTTTAATTCAGGCGCCTGCATATTGTTCTAAAAATTAAGCTTTAAATATTGATCTTCATATTTGGATAGCTATTATACTCAAAATGAATATTATGTTAATGGGTGTCATAATATTTAATGTATCATAATAGGTGCTGGTTGCATTTTATTTGAATATAATGACTTATGGACAAAAAAGGTTTCAGCAGTAAGTATGTACCTACACCCAACGCGATGTATGAAAATAACATAATACGTACAAACAAAGTATAAACATATAATTTAAAAGAGACCACAAACATTGTACATTATAAATAAGTACCTACATTACTAATAATAAAAAAGTTACTTGCTTCTAGAATAATTTGCACACATCGAATATTTAGCAAACATTTAATTATATTTGTTAGTAGGTACCAATCTCCTTATGACTATGGTTGCAAATAGTGTAATATTATTTTCAATTAAGTATTGACGTATTTTATAAATTGTTTTAAGTAATAAACTGAATATTTAAACAAAATTTCACTGTATTGTACTATTACAGTTCTATCGATCGCACATTTAAAATTGGATGAAGGGTCATCGGTGCATTTTGTTTTTGATATGATATAGAAATCCAAATGAATAATTTCTGATACTAATAAAATGGATTATTTATTATATAGTCATAAAGGGTATGTTGAGACTTGAGTTATAACAAAATAACAAAATAACAGTAAAATTGATTACTTAAACCAGACAATAAACCATAAATGTGTTAATATTTTTTTGCAATTTGTCGATAGATTTTCCTTACGCTGTCATTAAGTTACGGGGAAACCAAATGATGAAATTAAAAAATGATTATTCTGTATATAGCGTAGGTAGAAGGTTTAGGTATTAATATACCTACTAGTATAGTATATAATTTATATTAGATATTATATTATATATTATACAATATACATAGTACACAAACTGACTATACTTAGGTCTTATATAGAATTTCCAATTTATGTGGATAAGGTCATATGATGGTAAACTTTTGGAGTACTCTTGGAAAACTATCTAGAAAACTGATGACAGACAATCGACTATAACGATGAAAAAAAGTAACACTTCATTGCAGCATGACATGGAATAATTAATAACATAATATAATATTATGTATTATTATATTCCATCCGCTTTGCTCGGGGTTAAAAAAAACAATTCATACATCTGGAACACATCCCGTCGTCGATTGAACAACACCCCCATCGCACCATTATTTATATAAGTAATATTATTACGCAGATATAATTCTGCACGATAGTTTTTTTTCGTATTATTATCTTGTTGTTCCGTATCGCTCCCACTTAGACAATACAATATAATATGATATTATCATTTACTTTTCAATGGCTTTAATATTACGTATCTACATTATATTATCATTTATTCATATAATATATACCTATAAGCTATAATATATTATAATATTATATCGTACATTTGTACCAAATGGATGGCATGGGGCGTTTTGGAATTTCACATCCGTTCTGCCGTTTGCAGCGTGTGCACATTTACTTAAATATTATCAACGCAATTTCAGCACGTGGCCTGGGTCTCGCAAAAGGGTTACACTCAATGTGTTTTTATTATTATTATTATTATTATTATTTTGGGATGGTTTTCACCCCCGTGCATGGGTCGACCGTTTGTATAGTGCGGTACGTCTGGTTATATTATTACGAATATTATTATTATTATTATGATTATTATTGTATGTATATGTAAGCGCATCACGTCCGGACAAGGCCGTCACCACTCACCGGTCCAGTGTTTCCATATCAGTGGCTAACGAAATGTTATAGGTACACACGTGAGATATGTGACAGAAAATAACTTGTACTTATACATTTCTATTTTTTATAATACTTATCTACTCGGGGCAAAATTAAAATCCAATGTCCAAGTTTTCAAGTATTTAGTATATTATAAATATTATATTTTGCGATTTTAGTATATCTATACTAGATTTATTATTTCCATTCAGGACTATTCTAATATACCATACTAAATCGCATTATGAAATTGTTAACAGTTTTTCATTCCAGAAATATTTATAATGATATTATATTGATAAGCCATATTATGCCTGATATTAAATGTATAATTTAATATGTTAGCTGACAAAATCAGGGGAGATATAGCCCCATAATCCTTCCTTGTGGGCGCCTTTAGATCATCTACACTGCCTGAATATTAATTTTATGTGTATAAAATATATGAATTGTATGACATACCTAATAATAATTTTGTATTTGATAGACGATTGGTTTTTTCACGCCTAATCAATTGTTAGCACAATAATTATCAAAATTTAAAACTTGAATAGGTGGAGGTAGATACCAGGTACATATAAATAATAAATATATGTATTGCTTTATTATCTGTTATTTAATAGATTATACTATTATAGGTTTATCACGTCATTAGATGTATCACTGCTGGGTAGCTTATTTTTATTAACTGATATTCATGCAAACCTACACAGTCCGCTCATATTATATACGCTTATGTAAAAAAATATATATTTACTGATCGAGTATATCCTATACAAAAATTAAAAAATAAAACAATTTTATAAATTGTACCTATAGGCATTATATTATTATATTACATCAATCTATAATATGATCTGTAAGTTGTTACAATATTACATGTGCAATGTTATGACTTGTGATTATGTATAAAGTACTATCTAATTGCTAAATAACATTGAGATATTTACAAAATAGAAAATTTGAATTCATTATACGATAAATTAATATATTAGATAGGTTATTGTATACTTGTATACTATCTCAATAGCAATAAAATAATTTAAATCGTCTAAGCTATAGACCTTATAGTCGATATAATATTATTACTGAAAGTGAAATGTCCAATTGCAAATTCGTTTAATAGACTCGAAACTTAATATGCGAAATATTTATAGATATGTTTTGTGGTTTCCTCGAGTTCTGCTAATGTGGTTAAAATCCTTAATGTGCAAATAGTGTAGTATTCTGATCAAGAAAATTCACGCAATGTGCCTGAAGAAACGATGATGGTAAGAAACGAACCAGTTTAAAGAATATAGTATGAAGAAACCGGACGTCTGCGCTTAAATAAAAAAAATATACGGTAAATAATACGCGGTCATCATTTGGATTAAGTTCATTTCGTTAGCAAATAACTCGATATATTATAGTATATATACTTGTTCCATCACCATTTTGTAACTAGGTAGCATTAAAACTATAAGAGCATCAAATATTTTAATATCACCATGAATGTTTAATTATCTGTATATGTAGGTACTAAACAAGAATTTTAAGCCCATATTACATTTAATAGTTGAGTCGTTGAGATTAGCTTAGTAGTTATGTAAATACTAAATAAGTACTAAGTAGGCAGAATTGGTAGAATTATTTATAAGAATCACAACAAAACAAGGAATGTCATTAAAAAAAAAATAGTGTCGACCTTATTGTCAATAACTGTAATTTATCATAGTAGAACGTCATTTGATTCGTCTAATGATAATATTTAAAAACAGTATTGTGTCATACTAAAATAATATTATATTGATGGTAATGCGGTGACCGTTTAACATCAAAAATCAAGTTGGGAGTTAACTTAGTGTAGTCTTTTGAAATGCTGCTGCAGTATCTAAGTTCTATACCCGTTAAATTAAAATACTACAATTCTTTCTGATAAATTATTTTACTGTCTTAAATACAATAGGTATATAATAATCAAAATACTTTTTTAATTTTTATTTAAAACGATTATTTTTTTGATAAATGTACCATAGATTTTATAATTAAGTATAATATAATAGTAACAGTTTTCTTGAATACGGTGTACCTACCAATTTCTATGGGCTGCCTACAACTGTCTAGTGCGTCTGTATACAATATATTATGCATAATATTATTTAATAAAATATTTTGTGGGAACTGAAAATGATTTTTATTTTTTTTTCGTGATTATACTTGTGTGCTCTATTTCACAGAAATGTAATATATAGTCATCATATTATATCGAATCAATCTGTTGAGCATATATACTATATAGCACGATTAAAGATAGTATGGTTGCCCAACGAATCTAGAAAAGTGTCTACCGAAATGAATCTCCATTATCAGTATTAAACAGCTGGAAACTTATGCTCTAGCGCTTATTTGTTGTAGTGACTCTGACTGCAATTACCTTTCAAATATAAATTGTAGTTCCTTGATAGCCACTATGACATATAAGCGCTAGTGCTTAAGTCTCCAGCTGTTTAATTTAACTTTAATACTGATTATAGAGATTCATTTCGGTAGACACTTTTCAAGTATGAGAATCATACGTCGATGGACAACCATATTATCAATAGCCGTGCTATATAGCAATAATGCTATAACCTATAAAGTACTATAATATAATGAGCCATTTTAAACATATTTTACTTGTTTAAAGTTATAGCACGGTAAATAAAATATATCATTTATGGAAATCTCATATTATGATAATATATTATTATATTGATAAGAAAAAGCAAAAGTTATAGAAAAGCGAATGTTTGAAATATTAATAGTGTCTGTTTTGTGTCCATATCATATTAATATAATATTATCGTGTACCTATCATAAGTTTATTTTTCAACTATATCTTATATATATGTAGGTAGGTACATAAATAAGAGATATTCTGTGTTGGGGTATTGCCGTATCGGTATATATGTGTACGAAACGGTTGGAAGAGTTTATTACTTTACGTCATTGCCATTTTAAAGTTATAAACATGTTATTTATATTTGTATCAACTTATATATTATTTATTTTTACTTTTGTTATGTTTATAACAATTATCAGTTAAAAAATATACGAGATATCACGAGATTCATGGTAGTTATAAGTACATTTCTATTGTATATAATAGTACCTAAAGGTATACTAAATACTTACATCTGAATATCTGGTTATCACTTATCTGAAGAATATCTCTTAAATGCCTAATAGAACAACTATACATTATACAAGTTTGTTAAGCCAACAACTGTATTTTTTATAAATCGAAAAAAAATTTTATTTTATTTTTATTTCTGAACAGTCAAAAACACATTTGTCAATAAAATAAGTAAATAATAATAATATTATGCCATAAGAATCACTTAACCCAGCGATGCATTTCACTATTAATTATTTGTATGTGTTCTATCCATTGATAAATATTTATTTATATTTAAAATTGTAGGTACTATCAATTTAAAACATAATAAATCAAATGACATGTATATAATATGTTCTTCAATAAATTCATGTGGAGAAAGTGACGAGTTGAAAACCAGTTTCAAAATTACAATCAAAACACTATGTATATTTTCGAAAAAGATCAAAAATTGTACTATTGATTAATAATTTATAATTGATTTACAATTATTATGTAGGTATTAACTATTATTACACGGAGATGGCTTGTACACCTTGTTTCTATCATGGTTTTTGGTAATAAAACGAAACCGCAAAAACCTGTAACATCGTTTATGGCCAAGGGGAGTAGGGGGAAATGCGCTCTATCGCTCAAGAAATTGAAAGAATTGTAATAGATACCGTATCGATAAGATGTAGAAATAAAAGTAAGAAAGTAACTAAACGCAACGGAACACTTGAATATGTAGCTCGACGAATACCTGTATAATATGAATATATTATTATTTCGAAAATATATGAAATTGGTTCAACTTTGATAAATTGTGAGTATCACAATAAATTATAATATTATATTATTTTTATAATATTTATGGAATTGGGGGGAGGGGTTAGTCATCGTTAAATTAAATTAATCATCAATCACAGTCTTTGTTTTTAATGTTTTGATGTATTTTTACAACTTACGATGTGTAATATATTTGAATATAAAATTATAATACATGATTACTTAGGAAAACCGTCATCTGCAAATGGCGTATGATAATAAAACTAATATGTGTTTTAAATACTAAATAGTAAATAGTGCAAAATCGTTGTCATTGCAATTATAAGTATTAATGTATTATGTTATCTTATGTACACCAGACAGCATTATGTTGAATACATTTAAGAAAATGTAATTAATTTAATCTAGATATTGATAATAAGAAATATTTATATATGGCATCGTTCCAAGTTTTGTCGAAAATAAAAATAAATAAGATAGCTGTAAATAAAATAAAATACGATTTTAGATTTTGGTAGATTTAGTATTTTTGTAATGACCTAATGATTTAATATAGTAAGTGATATTAAGAATGTATTTAAATTAATTGCAAAAAAAAAATGTTGGGAGATAATTATTAAAAGCCAACCTCTTCGTGATGTCTTCCGGGAAACACTAATTGACTCTAAAAAGTAAAATAGAAAAATATGTGTATCTAAACATACAAATTAATACCCATACGTGGTATTATTTTAAAAATATAATGTACCCAAACGTTGTATTCATTTTTGTGTCTGAAAACGCTAAAGGTGCGTTCCCAATTATAGTTCTACCTATTCCCAAATAAATATTTTTTTGTGCCCGAACGTCTTACGGGGCCATTATTTTTTTGAAGCCTACCTATTTCTATCATAATATTTTTATCATTATTATCCATGACTTATATGTAGGTACTAGCCACTAGGTATTATGCATACTTTTACTCAGCAATTAATAAGATACCAGCTATTGGCTATTTATCAACTATGTTAACCATTTCAATTAGAGACTTCATAAAAAAATAAAGCTCTGATAATAAAAATGATATGCTGATGTGTTGATGAGGAATTGAGGATGCATTGATATTAAACTGTTTAACATCAATGGATAACAAAACACGTTTAAGTCCATAGGTGGAAATCCATAAAAATTTCAGGGGGCTAACATTATTGATATCAATGTGAGCCCACCCCTGGCTTCAATCCCACACAACTAAAAAAGGGGGGGGCTTAACAATTTTTTTTTTGGGGGGGGGGGGGGTTAAGACCCATCAAGCCCCACACCGCCCCCGATTTCAGCCATGTTAAATGATTTAACTATAAATTAACTATAGATTAGCACGCGTGTGTTTCATTCTTATTATTTGTTTTGAAAACAAAATTATATACTTCTGAGTCCATTAATAAATATTACAGACTACAGTAAGTTCTAGGTAGATATATAATATTATGATTTATCACTTATAATTCGGTTCCTTTTACCAGCGTTGAACTTTACCATAATATGTATATCAATCCAATATAATATAGGTATTATCCGAAATACTATTAAAAACAGAGAAAATATCATTTTGTGGTTGTGGCGGGTTGCCGTGGCCGGAGGGTCATTGAGAACGAGGAGGCGCAGGAGAAAACATTTTTTTTTTTGACCGCGTGCGTACAATAATTATGGCGCGACGATAATAATATTGTACGGTCCGCGCGCGTGTTCGGATCTTCGGCGGCGGGGGAAACGAGGAAAAAACCGTTGCGGGCGCCAGCTGTGCGGCGGTCCCCCCACCGCCGCTGCCATCACCACCACCACAACTGACAACAACGATACCGCGTGGTTCGCGGCGGACGTTCTCGAGAGGACCGGCGCTCGCCACCGCTCCACGGGGCACAGACCAGTCGCGGCGGCCATTTGCGGATGCGTAGTCGGCGGTACCGGTTGTATGTGTCGTGTTGTGTGTGCGTGCGTGTGCAGTCCTCACCGAGTGCGACGCGAATATACGTGAAAATATTATCAGTAATTTTTTTGTGTTGATAAATGATAATATTATTCTCCGTTTTCGATAACGCGGAATATTTTTGATTTCGTCGCGCAGGTTAGTTTGCTAAACTCGTCAATACCGTCCGTTTTTCGCATCCGTGCAGATTACTATTACACGATCTTCGGCCGACGGCATTCTATATCCGTTCGTTGTAATCATCGTTATCGTCGCAGTCGCGTCCATGGTGTATATTATGCGATTCTCGAAATATTTGTTTTTTATTGAAATTAATAACGGAAAATAAAATTTGCAGTAACGTTTGATAATCCGCTCCTATTTGCGGCGGGTATTTACGTATAATAATTTTTGTTTTTGGTCGAAAATCCGCTGGGTTCGTGAAATTTTGTGTGCGAGATTTTTTTTTTAAAAATTTATTGTTTTTTTACTTACCTCACGGGTGGTGTCACCCGCACACGCATTGTGCGAGTTTCCCACAACCGTGCGCCGGCATGAAGGAGGTGGTGTCCGTTAACCCGTCGCCGCCGCCGCCGCAGCCGCAGCTGATAAGGGCCAAACAACCAGGATACTTGGACCTGACAGCCGAACAGATAGACAGACTCATCAGCAAGGATCCCATCGACAAGGTTTACGACGTAGAATCTGAACCGTTTGCCAGGTAAGACTTGAATTATAATTAGAAACTTAATATTATTATCCACCAAAAAAGTATTTTTTTTAAATTTTTGAAAGGCCGCAAAAACCCTGTATAAAAAACAACAATCTAATGACGACTGTTAGCACGTTTTATCTGTGTACCGTGTATTGTATAGCATTATAGATAGAACCAACTATATAGAAAGCCTACTCCTATAATATTAAAATATAATATAATTATATATGGTATATTCTTTTTTATAGTAGATAGGTATCCAACCGGCAACTGGGTGAGAAACCGTTTTTTTTTGTACACGTGCGCGTCACTACACGTTACAACACAATAACAATGATAGGTGACTATTGTTTCCGGCGACTTGGAATAATTTGTGATATGACCAGATATTTCAATTTACCTACATATTATAGTATTTTATCTATATAGGTGCGTACGCTGTGTGTCATAGTATAGGGTACTTTTTCAATGATATAATACGCATAATATCATAGCCTTGAACGTAACGTTTCTTTTGTAAGATTAATGCGAATTTTTATTATTTTTTTTTTACTATTCTAATATCGCGTGAGTGGATTCGAAACACACGCATATGCTACACCTTGTGTGTTTCAGTGGTTCTGTACACGTTTGTAATAAAATTGATGAGGTTTAGCCCATTCATTCTGCTGTACTGTATACCTACTGCAACGCTACAACTGCTGTTGTACGTTATGCTTATGACTCATGCCGCTTTACTCACACACTGGTCCGGCAGGTACAGTGCGGCGGCGGCGTGTCTTTATCGCGTTTGGGATAATATAATAAAGTGTAGGTATTACTTCTACCTTAGTTGTTATTTATGTAGGAGGGGAGAAAAAACGGTTATTCTGACGACGAAACGTTGCATATTTTTTTATCACCGTATGCATGTACCACCTACGCGTCTTTAGGGATGGTTAATTAAAATCTACAGAATACGAATCTTATTTAGGTAGCAGATATGACGTAACACATGACACATGCATACATTTTTTGATTAAATACGGTTAATACATTTTTTATTTTGAATTGAATTTTTCTGTCAAACTTGTTTGTTTTTTTCTGTGGGCATTTATATTTCATTTCATTGTATACGTATGTGTCGTGTGTATATATCGAGCGGGCCCTATAATTGGTACTCGTAAATCTTCTTCGGAATTTCCTCGGGAATTTCTAAACACAACCGCCATTACAAAAAAAAAAAAAAAAATGAATAAAAAGGTGGGTGGCCGGTGCGCGACAATGAAAGAGTTTGTAAATAATAATAGTATGATACATAATATAGGATTTTGGGATTATAATTTTAGAATTTAAAATCTGATCGGCATTGTGATTCTTTATTGTTACTTGTGAGCGTTCTATGAGTATAGTATAGCTCTATAGCAAGAGTATTTAGTTAAGAGCGGCCTATAATATAATAACTAGGTAATAACTAAATTTTTCATATTACAGAATAAAATGCTGTACCTATTTTCTTTTTATATTATGATAAATTGCGTATTTTTCATTTAACAATATGATAAGAATTCAAACTTCAAATTAATATAGGTAACCAAGACTTCTATTCAAGGGATGATGGGGGGGGGGGGGGACAAATAGCATCTACCTCCGGATCCGCGCATGGACTCTATTGTTTATTTTAATTTTATTGGGTTGGCATAAATGTACACATAGTACCTTCAATAATATCAGAAATATTAATCCGTATTAGGTATCTATCTTTATAATAATAATACGTGTTTTGTAGTTTTAAAAACGGTATAACAATTAGTAGTTTATTAAGTGATTATTTTGTTTGACGTTAACGTAATAAACGTACGAGTATTTGTATATTATAGTGTCATGACTTTTGGTTTAAATTTGTCTTAATACAGTCATTGTTCTGTTTATATTATATTATCACGATTTTGAACTTTTTGAATGATTACATATTTAAATTATATTTGAATAAAATCTACATTTGATGTATTTATATGAATTTTCATCACGATGTTTTAATTATTTATTATGCGTAAAATATTCTTTACTTCTATAGCATACCTGGTTTTTACAAAAAAAATAATTGTCCTATCTTACCTACATATTAGTTAAGTCTTAAATATAATGTAACATACACGAGTGTTCCATTAGCTTTCATATTTTAAAAACTACACGTTGCTGCCTATAAAAGTCACATATAGGTATAATATAAATAATATATATTTTTTATTTAATTCTTCAATTTTATTTATTAATGTTTTGACCTCTATGTAAATAATAGTTAATAATATGTATAGTATCTATATGTCATTTTGATAAATTCCTAAATACCACTTGAAAAACTTATTAATTTGTTTGTGAGTATATATAAAATGTTCTCTATTTCATGACCAATCATTTCGAATCGATATTTAAATTTAATTAGCTTATAGCATTAAGACAAACTATTGACTGACTGTAATTACGCTATTAACCAACGATACCTACATGTAGTAACTATATGTATTATCTCATTTATTATTTTTCTTGGTTTTGTTTTTAAAATAGTTTGCTTGCTTTCTAGTTGAAAACCAGTGAACTACTGAAAAATCGACTTATTGGTAGGTAATTTTCGTTACCTCGTTAGTTACTGTTCGTTATCCATACTGGAATAAAAATACGTTCAGTGCGGTTCAGTGTTTATCGACGTTTGTTAGGTACCTACTTAGTTCTTTGTATAGACGATCTTAGTCTAATCTTAGACGACTAATCGTTTTATTTTACTTAGGAGATGATATTATTAATGGTTAACTTCCACTTCTGCCTCAATCTATATAAACCTCCTATATATATTATTATTATTATTTGCCAACACCCAATATTTGTGATCTCAAAACACCCGTTTTCACTCGGTATGAGCCACCATATCAATATTATATTCTTCAGTTACCTGCCACAAAAGCAAAGGAGTTTTTTTTTTATAAATTTTTTCTAACAAAAATGATATCGATTGGTTTCGTGCAGCGTGCATCTCGCGTCGCATTGCGTCCGTCCTTGGCAAGGTCGCCGCTGTGTACACTCGTGTTGGAGGACGACACCCCGGCGCGGGCGCCCTCCGACCCGACGCCGTTCGATCCCCCCGACAGACGCCGCGACAGCAACTATAGTCATATTGTATATTATTTTCTGCCAACTCTTCGTGTCGCTGTCAGTGGGAGAGATATGTACGACGGAATGCCATCCGTCGTCGTGAGTATAATATATTTTTGCGTGTCTGCTTGTATATTTGTACTGTGTGTACGTATAATTATGTATGTGTGCGTGTATATTTGTTTGAGTGTGCGTGTGCGTGTTTCCTACGCGCAAATCGACTTAGCGGCATGAGGAATGCGGTCCGTTCGGTGAAAGCACACGCGCCGCGCGTATATATTATTATTATATGCATCGTGGAGACAAAAAAAAGGGAAGAAAAAAACTGGATGCTATAACGACTTCGTTTCACCGTCGTCGAACCCTCCTCCTATCATAGTTCCACTGATCCGTTCTTGAGCATTCGCGAATTATTATAGGTACTTACTCTTGCGGTGTATACCTATTGGTACATCCGTTATTGCTAACTTATTATTTTGCCATCCGAAATCGAATTTACATCTGTGTCTTTGCATGATTTTCAAGACCACTATGGCGCTATTCATACATTAGGTGTTAAGGATTTGTTTGTAACTACGAACCGTGAATTCGATGACAACAAGCCCTCAGGATAGATCATAATGCTACATTTGCGTGAAATATGTGAACATATACCTACGTGTCACTTATTAGTAAGTTGTTACTATGTCTGCTGAAACTTGAAGGCATTACCGTTATATTGCAGCGATAATCGTAATGGGTTCCCAATCAAACGTTATGCAATTATTGTGGCGTCACGTTAAACATTCAATTAGTTGCCTTATAACACGATAGTGTCATATTATATGTGCCTATAGCGCGTTGTTAGTGCTATATATTATTATATAGGTACGTTTACATTATTTTATTTATTATTTGGTCTCAGTGTTATATAATTTGCATTCTTTGTCTACAATATAATGTGATCTATCGCGTTTTTGGAAGATTCCCAAATTTGATCGTGTCTTTGATTAAATAAAAACGTCACACTTCCTCCGCTGCAATTGACAATATAATATACTAAAATCAGTGTGACTTTCTAAACTCTCTTTCGACTGCATTCTGTTTTCTTTTTATCAATTTCCATATGTTAACGAAATATGTGGCGCAGGGTCTCATATTATTGATATTATGAATTAAATTCAAACCCCCGGTCGTTTCAGTTTAAAATTGAGTCATTTAAGAAACGATTTGTTTTTTTCGTCATAAATATATGAATAGATGGACGTACCTATATACATATTATATTGTTCTTTAATATTTTAGAACTTTAATTTCTATTAAAAAGTGAAATATTTAAAAGGACAAATGACAATTATTCAAACTGAAATACATATTATGTAGTAGGATTTTTTAATTGCTATTATGCATACATGTATGGAATCAAAATACTATGTTTAATTAAGTTTGAAAAAGTTTTTTGGTGTATGCTAATTTAAATTTAAACATTATCGTAGAAGAAATGAAGAATACTAATGTAGGTATGTAGTTCTGATATTTTATAGGTACTTACATCAACAAAATGTAATAATTACTAAAAAAAATAATGATACAGGAAGACAACAATCTTCCCTCTGATAGTTTGATCAAAAGTAATAAACGAGGTATTTAATGAATATTTTTTTCTATAAATAATAATAAATCTACTATCAGCTCGTCGTTATATTATTGAATTTAAACGTTTTTTACTCCTTGTTAGCTAAACTCTGCAGGGGTTAAAATTCTATACATTGGACGTGATAAAATTCGTCTAAGTTATTTATACGCGTAATAAAAATATTATTGGTATCATTATATGAACAAGATGTCTTTATGAATTCTTATCAACTGTGTTCAGAGGTCAACTAGTAGTTTCGCCAATTATTAATTATACTTGTGCTCTATGGAAGTACATTTTTTCTGCCGGATACATCAGAACCATTTATAATGCTTTTGGATTTGTGTTGCCAGTATCATTTCCTTGATACTTTTCGTTCAAATTAAACTGTAGGTACAGTTATACGGTATAACGAAACGTTATTGTAAAATTATGTATAGGCCCGCGGTGTACTTGAATAATATAGAAACCCGCTTTCAAAAACCACGACTTCCGGCAAACGTTTGGGGCCGGCGGCCAACGCAGTTTGCCAGGATATAAACAGCAACCTATGCAGCAACGTGCATTTTTATTTTGTTCTAAACTCGTTTTCTTATGCTGATAAGTAATAATTACCTACATACAATATCCTTTGATAAACTGATATTTTGCATGTTATTACAAATAGATATTATAATATCTTAAATGATAATAACTATAAATTTTGAATATGTGCCTGGAGTGTATACATGTTAGTGTGTTTATATACCAGAAAATCCAGTGATGATGTAGGCAATTCCTTCATGACCTTGTTGTCTCCCCCCTCACTAACATTTCCGGTAATTCAGCAGATGTTCGCTTGGAACTTTTTTTAACCGATGACTCTCATCCCCATACGAGTATATACTACATTATTAATATATTACAACGATAATCGTCACAAAACGAATAGGAAAAGAATAATAATGTATATTTAAAACAATAGCAAATTTTTATTTAGGTAAGTTGCTTATCATCGAATTCCCGAGTTTTTTTGTATGGCCTAGTATAATAAAACGCAAATGTTTGCATAAATACATTTTTTAGTCAATGAGCATTACAATTCTCCATGTGTATGTTGTGATTATATTAAGTTTATATTATGGAATAAGTACAGTTCACTCCTAATTATAATATATATGTACATTTTCGGGATGCCGCCATATTGGGTAACTTCCCCCTCCCGTCAATCAAACCACATCAAATTTACTTATTGTATAACGTGTAAATACAGATTGTAAATATACATTTTTGTTCAATAAAAAAAAAAAGGTACATTTTATTTCCTTGCGTTTTCAGAAATGAATACAATATTTGATTTTGTATACAAGCATTATTATATTGTTTAAATTTATTAATCTTCTGTTCTTGGCATTTCATCGTTTCTGTAATCGCTATTGCCATCTTTTTAAAGCCTGAATAACGGATATATTACACATACATAATTTTTAGTGTCCCAGTTTTACAGATTTTTTTATCATTTTGTGTACACGGGTTTTTTCCACTCAAATCAGTCGCGTCCCCGTTAAACTGATACGGTTGACGACAGATGATAAATCCATTTCTGGTCTGTATCCAATTAGACAATAAGATGCGGCTAAAGGAAACCCGGTATAATCTGTGTACTCGAGTAATGTGTCACTGTAGTAAAATAATAGGTCATATTAATGTTATCAACTAATCGTAGATAAATAACAAGGGTACTAACTAATTAAGTAGGTACCTAAATATTATAATATAGTATTTACAAACTACAGATATTAACTGTTTAAGTATTGGATTTTTTATATGATGTTTCAACGAATTCTATTTCCCTAATAATATATATACGTTAATTATGGACCTAAGCTAACTAGATGTAGAACAAACAAAGGTTTACAATATTGAAAGGCCGTTACTTCATATTTAGGTACTCATAAATAGTTATTCTGATTTTTACACTATTATGAGTTCTTGCTTAATTTTATTTTTTATTCGAGGTTTTATTCTTATAAAATAATAAATTAGTGTACCGATGTGAACAATTTGACAATGACGTTGTTTAATGTTTATAACGTATAAATGTATTAATGATGAACATAAGTACCTAATATTTGTCATCGTATTTTTAAGCTCTACTAAAATAACTATTACTTTTGTAATTTACTTTGTATGATTGTTTCTGGAATTGTTCTGCGATTATTTTAATAACAATTTAATTTTTATAATTTTACATTTTTTCCCATATTATATTATGTAAAGTTGGTATATAGTAATGGTATGTAGTAACTATCTATACCTCGACCTATATACTATTAAACAAATGAATCAGTATGATTTATAATGAGGGTGTTACAAATTAATTTAAAATTATACGCATTCAAATAGGTCCGTATTACAGATTATACAGTTATATATATAGTTATCAGCTCATAATAATATAATGTTGTTCATATTACTTTAATTTGCCTATCACAGATATACTGTGTGAAATATTATATAATTTTTGTTCTAATCTAATTAAAATTTTTATGAGTACCACAGAGCTACCGCGAGCTCTTAAAATGGCAATTATTTAAAATATCTATTGAAATATTACATGAAAATAAAATTTACTTGTCGAAATGTCGAATGCATTTAAAAAGTATAGCGTAAATAATATAATGTTTGATGTCTTAAAATAAAATTATGTTGAATTAACTTGCAGTGTAGTGTAAGTATTAATCTGTCCATTACCAAATGCTTATAATTTATTATGCTTTCGGCCCACGCATTTTTCTAACTGTTGAAATAGCCCCGAAAAGGATCGTTTTATTAATATGTAATGCTGTATTGTCTAAAATCGCCTATCCTTGCTGAAGTGTATACTGAATTGTACAGGTTGTACATACAGTTAAATTCAATTATTTTGTCTCTTATATTTTAGAACTGGTTTTGTGTTAGTACCTAGTCGATTTTTATCCTTTTCTCAATACAACGGCCTTGCCTTATATATGTATATATATGTTCGATCATGTTTATATCACTGTTTATACTCACTGATCAACCATCGATATCTGATCATTTGTCTGATAATTGTGTGCGCGTCCGCGTGGAAAAAAATACCGTTCGCTAGCCTGTCGAATCGCCATTTTCCTAGAGTCCTTTTGTTTGGCAACGGTGATAGTAATTATAAAACACCCAAGAACATACATTTTGTAACATGTCCGTGATTCCGGAATACCTTGTATTTTTTTAAATCAAAGACTAAGGGTGGGTCGAATAACACTGTAACAATGTAATATAACAGTCAATTTATATTATTCACAAATCAATGACTGCTATTAAATTACTATTAAAAGACACAGATGTTCAACTCACAGTAGTGTTGATAATATTTAAATTTTGCTTTTTAGAGGAAAGTAAATTAATATATTTTTCTTTCATTTCATGAGGTGTATTTAGTTAGCGTTTCTGCTATTGGTGGAATACCTTGAGGCGTGTGTAATTAATGTAACATCTGAAAATAAAAACTTCCTTGAGGATTTCGAACTTAAATGCATAATATATGTAAATACTCTGTAATCATAATATAATTTTCATATTTTTATCCTTAAGGTATAAAACAAAAAAAAAATCGCATTTTGAAAATAATATTTTAATAATAATAGGTAGGTGTACTACTCAGTTCATTATAATATCGTCCAATCGTATATAATTGAAAATTATTAATTTGATTACAAGTTGTATTACTAATTATTGAGTGATTGTCAAACTCTGAAACTCTATACAATTTTGTGTACAAATATGATGACGTAAACATCATGACGTTTCTTCTCTATATACATATTACATGACGAATGGAAAATAAACTATACTTTTATATTTATAAAACAAAAACTAGCTAAGTACTTATATTATGATATCATTTCGTAAATAGTTATTCATGCAAACAATTTTTAGGTAAAACAAAAGAATAGAAAAAATGTGTATAAGTGTACAACACAGTATAGTAAGTACAACATCAAAAAATAAAGTAAAATAATAATTAAAATTCAAAATCAACCAAGTATACCCATGTGTAGTGTTTATATGTATCTTGTATACCTATCATATTATGTAAGATATGTAAAGACCAGATAATGTGTATGTATTAGTTTATCATGTGCAGTATATTAGGTACATATTATATTATTTTTTTACTTACACATGTTAAGATGTGTTTAAAAACAGTTAAAATCCCATGTGCCTTCGCCCCGCTATCGTTGATGGACGGTAGAAAAATTCGTAAATCGTGCCAAGGAATCCAGTGTATTTTCGACCGTGACGGTCATTATCCCACACCTCTTAGACGGGTAACGTATAAAGAGAAGAGGTCACTGGAGAAAACCGTTCCTTATCCTACGAACTTATAGCTCTCCGCCTACGCCACGCCACTGGTGTTCGTACAAGTATATACTACATACATACTGAAATAATTTTGAATGACAAATATTTAGCCTATTGCCAATGATATTTAGTATGCCGATGTTCACTATCCTATAAGTTAAAACGTACATATTTGTTTACATTATAGGCTATAGCTATAAAGTGTTGAATACAGAATAATAGAACAATGCGATATTATTTTCTTATTTTAGTAGGTATTTATACTTACATTAAAGTAAACCAAATAATATATTGTCAATGTCAATTTTGTTTGGGGTTATAAGGAAATTAAAAAATAGATTTTATATTATGTAAGTAGGGAGTTAGGTATTTAAATATTACTTACTATATAATGTATCATCTACATAGGAATTTACTCACAAATTTTATTTTAAATTTAACACCACTCATAATAATAAATATTCAATTAAAATAAAAGTAGATAAAATGTAAGTACTCGATTCTCATCTGTAAATGTGTAATTTATAATTAATTGCTGAGTTTCATAATACAAAACTTAGGTTAGTAAATTTTAGTTATAGGTACAATTCGTTCTATGCACCTGCAATGTTTTCTTTTTTTTTTTATTAATATTTAGTTGAAATTAAATTGACAAAAGTAGGTGAATATAATATATAGGTAACTATGGAGGTACCTTCTTAAATGTTATTCATTAGAAGCTACAAGACTTTTTATAACTTTGAATATTTTACAGACATTTTAATATAACATTAATTTATTATATACAATACTTAACGCATCATTGTGCTACGTATACACGATGTCTATATTTATAATGCTCTGACAAAATTGGATTAAGCAGTAGTTAGTAGTTACGTATATATAATAAACACTTGTATCACATACAAATAAATCGGGTTAATAGTAACTCAATAAAAATTATTAAGATATAAACTTAATTAAAATAGAATATAAAAATAAAATATAATAAAATAGTAAATAATAAAATAGTAAATAATAAATAATAATACATAATATTTAGACTGAGTTCAACACGCATGTTGACAAATTCTTCTGCACTTATTTGTTTTAAGTTTTAACCGCCCAAGATGGTCTTATTCCGGTCTTTTAGTTTTAAACTTTTAAATATACTTAAATCATAGGTGTAGATATATGTTTTTGGAAACATTGAAGTATAATACCGGTTCATCTTATTTTATTCTAATTTCTAATTCTTTATTCAAATCAACAAATGTCACAAAACCCCGAGGATGACAGTTTTGTTAAAATGGTTTGTTTCTGTATACGCTCTGATAACAAGTGTATTTTTTCTGTTATTGTTATCGATGACGTTGGTGTTACACAATATTGTGAATCTTTTACCTTATATATAATAATATTTTATACTTACTAGTTACCTACCTAAAAATCAAACGATTGTGAATGATTTTTCAAGTTACGTTTTCAATTTTAATTTTTCATATCGTATAGAGAATATCGTAAGTTTTCCGTAAAACGTACGACCGGTAATCTTATAGTGTTCATCCCCATGTAAGCAGTATTAATGTCTGCGTTTATTAAACCTAAACATAAACCGTTGGGTATTTACCGTATGTAGTCTGCAAGTCTGTAGTTGTTTTTTGTTACTATTATTTATTTGTTTGTTCATTGTTTCTGGTTATAAATATAGGTACACATCCACACACAACCTACAAATTTAATTACGAAATTAATATTATGTCGCGATGCGCAACATCTCAAGGAATTTATTATTAAATAATATTATACTATTTTGAATAGAAAAAATAATTATATGGGAATATAATATTATTATATTATAGCACTTTTAATTCTTTGTTCTGGTAAAGCGGGTATCTAAACGTCCTTGAAATGTGATTTTATAATAATATAAGTACGCATAGCATGATGTTGGTCGATATCGGAAATACCTTATATTTTACTGAAAAATTGGAAATATTAGAAATACATACCTTTATAATAACATGTTTACATTTTTAAATTGAAAGTGTGTAACATGGTAAGTTCTGGAATCATACTATAATTCATTGTATTTGCGCGTTTATATCTATTTCTACGTCCCACAGATTGTCACAATTTTCACATAAATCGTTTCGGACCTTACCACCTACCACTACTGTTATAGGTAACTGTGGTAACGGACCACGGTGAGACGGCGGTCACCTGCTGGTTACAAGAGGAATGAAGGGAACGTTATGATTATAATAACCGATGACCTCCATATAAGGTTTGTGTAACCCGAATACATACATATTCGGGTTACAAACTGTGTGGTCAAAGATGTACCGACGCAAATTATGTTTTTTTCTCCAATAGTCCACCACTACGATCACCATTACCCGTCTGTCCACTCAACGGGTAAAAAAAAACCCGTATAACCTGGGTGTTTAAAACACACGAACAAAATAATAATAATAATAATAATAATAATAATAAAATATATTAATTTACCCAACCGGTTTTCATGTGCCGAAGACCTCCTACTATATTATAGGATTATAGGCATATCGCTTCGTCAATGCTAACTCATCAAAGCCGTAACAGATATAATAAAATATAGGAACTCGTGATCCTGCGTCGCCGCAATATTGCCATAATAAATCCAACTACATAATGTACAGGTATACGTTCGAGTCTTCGAACAATATGAAAAATATAAATATAGTGCAACGGTATACTACGGTAATATTATAGTATATAGGTATTAGGTACCTAGGTACTATTTATCACGTACGAAATGAAATCTCATTTATTCGGATCGCTATTGGATAATTAATAATGTGAAGAGAAATCATCGCACAGGTGTGGGCAATGAGTCACTATTATGCGGGAGGTATTATGCTGAACTTGATTTCGTATTCTCCACAACAGCCACAACGCGGGTCTTTTGAAAATCGTTTCGCATTCAGTTCGGCACCACCTCAGGTGTAGTTGTTGCCAAAAAAAACCCATGAAAATCTGTTGACATACTTATTTTGTCGTTGGGACATGTGGTATAACATAAAATTTAAAACTCGTAACCGCTGGAAATTTGTGCTCTAGTCATTTTACATGAGAAAATGCTAAATTGCTACTTATTGTAATTCATAAACAGTTCTTACATATTCTCCTTCCTAACCATTATTATGTAATTTTCAGTACCTGCGTATTTTTGTCTTTGATATGAATACTTGATTTTTTTTCAAGTCGAAATGGGTTAAATATATAAACATATATATTTATTTAGCTTAACTAAAAATAAACTTTCTCTTATTTAGTTATTAGATGTACCTACCTTTATAATCGTATAATATGTAATTTGGTAATATTACACTTGGTTCAAATCAATATAGGTATAATAATGAAAACCTTTAATTATGAATTGAAATATATAATAGATTTATAATTATGAACGTTTTTGTGGTAGCTAATTGATAAGTAAAAATATAATAAATACCTAGGAAAGTATTTAGTTTTTACTTAAAGTATTTATCTCAAAAATAAAAACCATACACAAGCACATTCATATGTTATACAGCTTACTTGTATCAACCCTAAAGGTTTGAAATAAATTAATAGTTAATGATTCTACGTTAAGTAAAATTATCAATTATTCCATTGATACATTGTTGGGAATAATATATATTGATGAGTTTCGACACGTTTTCACGAGTACTTGTGTCTATAATTAATTTGTGTAACCGGTTCACACGCTAAAACATAAAAGAAAATATCAAAAACATAACTATCTGCAATTATCTTGTATATAAACAGTCAACTAAACGTTGTTCAAAATGAAAATCACTGTTTGAAAACTGGATAATCTGGGTTTCTCCTAGTACAGAATATACAAATACGATTAATACGAATAATTATTTGTATGTTGCCTATTCCTTTTTTTAACCTAACTTAACCTTCCCGTTTGTTTTTGAATCACATATAAACAATAACAGCATATTATATTCCAACATATTATATTGGAATAATACTTATAATAATATTAGGTGTATTACCTATTATCGTTTTGTTTAATCTACAGAAATCTGTGAACACTTTTGACAACACATAGTCTATTTTTGTTAGAAAAATGTAAATCGCATATAAATTATTATTGAATTATTAATTTATTCTCTTTTCAATACACAACAATGTGCGAGGAAACGTCCGTAATAATATTATCGACACACTGAACACGGCGATCGCTTTATCACACATAATATTATTATACAGAATTATTTGTAAACGTGTGTCGTAATAATTAGAAATCGCTGTCAGAAATAAAACTCTTGGGTTAAATCTTCTTCATCGTCGTTACGGAATAATCGCCTGTATAATATTAACGTCGCGTCTGTGGGACACGGTCGCCCGATCGCGAGCGATTCCGGCGTCTGCTCAGCTGTTTCGTACCTACACATAATACATTGCATATTATTATATTCGCGATGATTATGTTTCGTGTATATACGACGTATTTTTTCGTTATCGCGTGGCCATTCGGTATCTTAAAAATAACTGTAAATGGTTTTTCTGCTAGGTTAATTAATAAACGATATTTCATGACGTTCGCTGCACACGAGTATAATATGCTAATCTTAATATTAATAGGTATACGATAAATACCATCCTCCTCTTCCGGTACTGCAGATTGCACACGAGCGGTTATGGGGGCAAATCCGACGGGCTTACCAATAACTATGCCGCACTATGATCGTTTCACGAGGAGACTCCGTTATGTGTCGCGGATGTGTGCAGGCTGAGCTAGGTGTACAATGTAGGCTGTACGGTCGCGGGGTCAACGGGGGGGAAAAAAATGAAGAGAAAAACTTACTATCGTGTATAGCTAATTTCAGTCACGGCGTATACATGGCTATATTATATGCGCCGCCGGCCCGAAGTGATTTATGTATCATCTGTGTGTGCACCGGACGTGGTAACAATGGTGTATGAGAAAAAAAATCATAATGTGAGGATAATATACCGCGAGATTACGACGACAACGACTCAGTACCGTTTCCGCAATAAGAGGCGGGAGAGACGCTCCAGATTTACTTTTTTGATGTACGTGCGCGTATTATAAGATACATAACAGATACACTATATCGTAAGTTTTGAATCGGTTGCTGTGTTTACTGTTTATACTAGATATTATTAAATTACAATCGACTATAAAATGAAATTGAGGTGTCAATGTAAACCACTAACCTCAATAGATTTAAATAGGAAATAAGAGGTTTCTATCATTTCCTATGTATAATATAATATTATATATAGGAATCATAAATGGTAGTAATTGATTTTTGTATAATTTAAGAAACTTGTTTTTTAATTATTTTATCACATTTCTAAACAATTTCTTTAGGGATAGGTATACAAGTGTACAACTATTGAATATGCGCAGGTATGGAATTCAAACACTTATAGGTAGATGTTTTAAATTAAAACATTAACTTATTTTGTTATTGTTTATAATATAGTTAAGTATATAAAAAATTAGTAAAGATAATTTTGACTGTACATGTAGTTGCAGGTTTAAGACAAAATATAAATTACAAATGATTAATTTTATAAATGCACATACTCAATGTATATTTAAGTACATTCCTCGCTTCAAAATCTAAAATTGCATTTAGATTTAAAGGTAAATTATGATTTATTAAAATAAGTCTAATGAAAATTATAAATCGAACATTTTTCTTTTTAACGCATTAAATGTTGGGACCTCCTCCAATAATTGTTCATTACAATTGTCGCCTTGAAACAATGCAAAAACAATGGTCGTGACCTTGGTGATAAAGACAATATCATGTTTTAAATAGCGCCTGTTCGGTCCAAAATACGTAATTTACTTACTTGGTAGCCCACTCGAAAATGATGATAAACGATTCATTTGTTGCGTTATGAAGGTGTTTGTTTTGGGACACTCTGTACACAATTTGCATACATTGTATTCAATGTGAATTGAACATCGTTGTAATCATAAAGCATCACAGACTAAACGAAAAGGCACGAATTATTTTAGAAATTATTTTCGTTTATACAAGCAGCTACTTAAACTAAATAGTATAGTATACTTTTTCGCTGACCATAACCCTAAGGGCATTGATAATCTAACTCTTTTGTGGTGCTACGTT
The DNA here is from genome assembly GCF_005508785.2 of Acyrthosiphon pisum. Taxonomy (NCBI): domain Eukaryota; kingdom Metazoa; phylum Arthropoda; class Insecta; order Hemiptera; family Aphididae; genus Acyrthosiphon; species Acyrthosiphon pisum. The sequence goes on from NC_042496.1 coordinate 26,137,651, forward strand.
ATATATATCTATACACTCAGCTAATATATCATATTGTATTAGATATATACATATTAAAATAACAACTTTTTTTTTTGGCAGTTTAAAATCGTGATAGACTTAGATACTTCTGATTAACCAAAAAAAAAAATGTAGGTCACATGCCTTACTCCTTAGGGCACAGACTAAAATTTGTCAGAAATGTATATGGGAAATGAAATCCTTTCTCGTTAAAATTCAACTATGAAATTCATATAGTCTCACCTTTGGTGTCATTAACCTGACTTATGGGCTATCGGAAGTCGTTTCACAATTCGTTTTTTCAGTGGATTAATATTTGTATTTTATTACTAGAAAATCTTTACGAGTACTGGTTCAACTTTTATTTCGTTGACAAGTTCTTTGACAAGTTAAATAATTTCAAATTTTTATCATTTAATTACCTGCATATTAAAATATATATATTATTAGGCAATCATTTAAGTAAATAATAGCTTTATGAGGTGATATAGCATTTTATAATTTTGTGTTATTTTTGTTCTATAACTATTTCAACAAGCATAATAATATGTAGTAAATGGTTAAGTAGTTATATAATGCATCACCTAAGTAAAATTACTTTTTGCAGTTATAATACCTAGTTTTTAATTATATTATCTATGGTACCTATATACTTATTACTTATACTATGATTTCTTGATTTTCTTTTATATTTACTAACGTCTAAAGAATTAAACGTCAGGACTAACTAGGTATATATTATATATTATGATTGTCAAATATTCTCTCCATTTCACGTTGTTTAATATATAAATGTATAATTACATTTTGGGAGGATTTCACGAGTAGAAATTATGAAGTTCATTGAATATCGTACTTGCCACTCTCTTTTCTGTGGGTCAGCATAGGTTTATCTAAAACCTATTGTTGTATAGCAAACCAGTTTCTAGCCATTGCCATATTTAACAATTTAGGTACTGCAGTTTTCCGATTCAGAAATTGGTAGTTTCAACGTGGGTCGTGGGTACAACATGATAGGCCATAAGCCGATGAATATATGTATATCAAAAGGCGTTGGAATATAATATGTTATTTTTTTTTAACAAATGATTACTTTCAAACGACTGCTTTTCAGTTTTTTTAAATATAGTTTACGAATTGATAAACTACACCACAGGCCAATATGTTGATCGACGTAAACCAGTCTGTCGTGGTTCTTCATTCGATAGCGGTGAAATTCACCAAGTCTTGTCATGCGATGTGTCTTTATAACATCAAATCGCCCGATGGCCGCGGTACGGTTCAAGCCCGTTGTGTAAGTTACATACATAATATAATATGTTTAATATATATTATTTAAACGTCTCATGACAACGGTCTTCGTCGGCAGCAACTAACAAATCTCCCGCAGGGACTTTGCTGGGTCTATTCTAGTCACCGTCTGGTCGTAGCTGCAGGGGGTAGCCGCACCGCCCAAAGGGATGCAGCGGAATTCCGTTGTTGAATACATATAGGATTTTTCTGAAAAATAAGGGTTTCAATTCAGTGCGTGTAAATTATAGGAACACGCCGACTGCCTGTACAATACACAACCACCCACGGGGCGGTCGGCAGTCGACCCATGGAAAATAGATAAAACACATACGACATGCCACACTGCGATGCGACTGCCATCCGTCTTCCAGACAATAACGTTTTGTTCTTCGATGCAGTAGGTACGCGTTTTTTGTCCTCTTCTACGTACAATTTAGAACGGTATAAATCATTGCCTACAACAATCGGCGTTTGTTGACTTTTATTTTTTTTTCATGAATACTTCAGATCCGTAAATAGTTTTGGATTATTTAAATCACATTCATACATTTAAAAGCTCATAAAAATATATTGTTGGTTATTATAGCGCAGTGTTTTTTTTTAAATTTCTTTATTAACTTTGTGATTCATATAATTATATTTTTTCGTTACATTAAATGTTCTATTATCGTGAAACAATCGGTATACCTATTTTCTATAGTATATTTGTTATGAGTTATGACTTATAAGATTACTATAGATAGATTACTATAGATTACTACCTGTTTGTGTAATTTACACACTTAAGTAGTCGTATTATCAATGACATTCGTTATCTACTCTATATTATGTATTTTGATAAATGGTATATTATTCACCGGAGATCTTAATTATTTCATAATATTTATAATTATCATATAGTAAATATTCACGATAGTGTAGGTACCTATATATTTTTTATCGGTATTTGCCTGTACAGGTGTTTTTTATATGGGTACCTATTTCAACAAGATAATGGATATATTATACTTGAAAAATAATATTGTTTTGGTAACAATTAATATTAATGGACAATTTTAGTCAAATATATGATTCGAAAAATTAAATTAATTTAAATTGTGACTATATAGGTAGTTTAAATTATTATTTTTTTATTGGAATTAAAGGCTTCGACTGTTGAGGTAATCAGCTTACAAGTTATACAATAGTTTACGTTTTAAATTTGTTTTAATATTATTAATATAAGATTTAAGTGGTATTGATATATATTATGTTAACTATTTACATTTGAAAATTGTTTTTATTGTTATCTCGTGTATAGACTAAACCTTGTATTACACAAATTTAAATTTTGATTTATTCTAAATCAGATAATAAAATTGGCCTCGAATCTTTTTAAAACATTTCAATGAAATAATATTTTTTAAGTTACCTATATTATATAAAACATTTTAAATTACAAAAAAAAAAGAAAATAATATATATTATTGAGAATATATTTATATGTACGTGTAATCAATGGAATATTTGTTAAATTAATTGTTTGTGCTTGTAATTACGTACTTAAATTTTAACGTGATAAATGGAGAATAGTGTGCCTATAACTATACTTAAAGTTATATAATTTACAATAATTAACCTCAAAAAGTATAAATACATAATATCCGAGACATATTTTTCATGCTCACAATAAACCTATAAACAATACTGCGTGTTATATATTTTATTTTCTATTGTATTGTACTATTATGTCGGTCATTTCGTTTGTATACATTATAGTATCAACCTCAGCATTCCTCAGTGTCGATGGTGGTGAAAATACATCTAAAACTGGGCAAAAAGGGCGCTTATATTTCCCACGTTCTTTTTAACTTTAAAGGTGTCACTTTATAGGCAGGTATATGCTCGTATATATGTATTCAGTATTCACTACACCTATACAATCAAGTCCCACATAATTTTAGCGCATTTCGAGGTAAGATTAATCTATTTTTTTTTTAAACTTCGTCTGAGTTAATATCATACACCGTCAAGTTCGGAGGACAGCGAGAAAAGTCAACGATTCCCCGTTAATTCGACACCCGACGTGTGTCCGCATAGTATACAATACCCGTGGACCTGCGTGGTATCTACGTATATAGGTTTATACTGCATTACAAATACAGGTACAACGAATGTCTCACGGGAGACGCCTGCTGGAATCCATAATTCTTTTGTGTGTTCGCCAACAGCCCCGGCGGATAGTTATGTATGACGGCATAATAACATCACTATATGTGCGGCTCATAGTATTTTGGTGGTACCCTAATAACATGGCCGTATAATGATTACTCAGCGGCAACGACCTTGCCAAGGTGGTTCTATCGCATAACGAATTCATATGCGCTCCAAGCATTAAAGCGTTTTTTTCACGTTTTTTTTTTACTATTATTATTATATGTTTAAGGTATATCGTTTCTTTTTTTCAAATGAACATCTTAAGAGTCTTAATATAATAATAATAGTATAATGTGTATAATATTTAGCAGGAAATTGAGAGTTATTTCACGTAAATCCTACTCCAAATACAAACGTTTTAATTTAATTTTTTTTCCTTTATTATTTCAACCTAACTCTTTAATTTACGCTACGTATTTATGCATTAGTGCACACGTACCTATAATATGTATGTGATTATGTGTTTAAATATGATTCATATATTATAAACTTGTACTTATCTTCAAGGTTTTATTTATACCTTAAATGTTTAAATATAATATAATAAATATACAAATGAAACTTATAGAGGTGGTACCTTACGTATTTTTTACAAGTCCCCCTATTAAAAAACTCAGTTCAACCACTATTCTTAAGAAAATAGTTCTAAATTATTTATATCAATAAATCGTCTACGCGAACATTATATTATGACTGAGTTAGTATAATAATTCGCAACTTTATTTGTTTCAAGATTGTATTAGACAATAGTAAATTGAAAAGTAATATACAATCTGAGACTATTTTTGGTTAAATATTTAAACTTCAATTTAGAATCCTTAATTTTACAATATAATTTGCATTTCATCTTTCATTCGCGAGTAGTGTTAATAAATTATTACAGGTACTTAAAGAATATATAGCATACTTATGTTTAATTTACTTCATGTTGAATTGTGTATAATGTATATACTATATATTGTATGTGTATTCATTAGAAACCTCAACGAGAAATGTATAATATTATATATTATACTGTGTTACGAAGTGTGTTCACCTCGATCAACGGTATTTATTATAATCCAAGGTTTTGTTTTCTGCTTGAAAATGAATACTCTCATTAAAAAAATTCTAATGCATTTTTTATTGCTTTTAATTTTCTGCATTCCCTGCAGACGCGTCAATATACCCGTGACCCGCAAAATTGAGATGAATGCTACGCCGGCCCTGAACTATTGCCCTTAGCTATGTGTGTCCGGTTAAGCTGCAGCCATAGCATTGTACACTTATTTTTTCTTTCCTCATTTGACAACAGCCGACTCACAGGTATAGGATCCACGGAGGATATATATATGTAGTTTTGCGTGATTATAATAATGCATCGACTAGCTGGACCATAAATCGTCGGCGATTCTCACGGATATTATAATCACGAAGATGAGAAATTACAAACAAAAAAAATTAATGAAACAATCTCACTAGAAAATTACTTTAATATCTGCTTATTAACCTAAAATAATTCATTATTAGTTAATATTTTAAATTCTGATTGATTATTCATACACACACACACACACACACACACATACATACACACATTGTGTTGTTTTGATTGAACGTACATTTTCTTTGATAAATAAGTTAAATATTTTAATGTTACAGTTTTCGTTAGTTTTGTTTAATTTGTGAAACCCACGTCGAATGCAATATTATTTTAATGTTATTGTATGATTAATTCGTCATATAGATTATATTAACTTAATTTACTTGTTGCAGTTCAATGCCCATTATTTTTATAAATATTAAAAAAACTGAGTTGGCGTACTCTCGAGAGGGGGGGAGGGTTGCCCGTTTTTTTACGTACCCTGTTTTTTGGTCGCCTATAACTCTCCTACATATTCCTAGAAATTATCCACAGCCCTCCCCCCCACCACCCATTGAAAATTCCTGAGAACGCCACTTGTTCTAAATAAAATCGAATCTGTCTAAGTATTGAGTATGAGTATTAGTATAAAACTGACGTGTGAACTCTAGTGGTACGTTCTGCCAAACTTTTAAGGTTTGAATCCCCATAGATATTTCTATTCCGAAAAATACTATTGGTATATGTCGTGTGACGTATATAAGATTATCTTGAAGCCAACGGAATATATTAACGTCATTGAATTCTGACACCGTGATCGAATCCATAGTAATGTGAGTACAAAAATGGAAGGGGCTGAACGAAGCTCAAATTTATGGAAAAACAATAAAATGTGTATAATTTGCGACAAGCTGCAACATTGTGTTATCAAATGTTGACGAACTACAGCACACGAAAACCCTTCGATACCCCTACATATATATATATATATATATTTAATATATAATATATATATCGTATATTCAACCTGAGGACACAGATTAACATTTTCTCTCCTACTTATTGTTCTCTTATGTATTAGTAACAGGTCGGCGGCATGTAACCGATACTCATAAATTTGTATTTTTCCAATGCATTATATTTTATATTGGTACCTATACAGTGTATATGTATATATTATAATAACTGCGTTGGAGCAATTAATTTCGAAACGGCTTCCTGGCGAGCCGACCCAGATTTTTGCTATTCGTGTACTTTATGTATGCACTATATTACTATAATAATATAATATACGTATATATGCGGAGAGGGCTTCTGCAAACATTATCTCGTTCTACTGCTGCAGGACGGCAATACATCGTGACTACCGTATTTCTTTTCGACCCCGGGCGGTACGTCACCCACTTGTGTAAAATACCAATACATATATCGTAATACCCGTCGTAATATAATACGACGTTTGAATATTAATAATAAAACAAAAATAAATAAAAAATTGATATCTATTATAGTTAACTAAAAAAAAAACTAAATTATCATAAGAACTATATTAGTTATACCTTACCTATATCTAGTTTAATTGCAAGTAAAAACATTTTATTGTTTTATTGTTTATTGCAATGACCATCTAATAGTTGTTTCTTTACAAGTCATGTACACTTATATAATATTATTATATATAGGATCATGTTTTTGCTGGTAAAAAAATAAGATGTTTTAATCGAAAAATAAATCATATCAAATTATGAAGTAAGGCACTTTGAAACGATATTAAAATATTTTAAACTCTTTTCTCCTTATAGCAGTACAATATTTTACATTAGAATAAGTTATCGACGAATTAAATTGTTATTAAAACATTTTCCACTAGAACTACAATTTTATGTTATGGATACTTATTAAATTATTGTAACTTACTAAATTTTGATGAACTGAGTTTCTTGAATTTAATCTAGTTAGTAAGATCTTCGTCGTTACGTTAACAGTTGTTAACTACTAAAAATTAAAGTAGACAGCGCTCCACCATTGATTTATCTTGAAAAAGAAACTATCTATACCTATTAGAACCTTATATCCTCTCGTGTTTGTCGCATGAATTACTTCTGAGTGTTACGTATGACGTATGCATTCTAGAATTCTACACATAATCGTTTTTAGACGCTATAAGTAATATATTATATATAATCTCCTCCCACTTATTCATACATTCCTGTATTTCCTATGCAATAGCAGCCGTTACTAATCGCTCCAAAGGGGGGTCACACGGTTCCTAATTTGTGTGTACTGTGTGCCTATTGTATACCTACGAATTATTTAAAAATATTCCATGTTTTATATATATTATGTGCGTTCTAATATATATGTATTGTTTTGTTTGTTACAGGTAATTAAAATTGTTCATATGTCAGCTATATATTAAGTTTTATAAGTATACTTATAATTGCTATAGTGTACGACTTCAGAGAGTGAGTACAATCGTATTATACATTCTAATATTATAATCCTGTATAAACGGTGAACACCTGGAACAGCAAACAGAGTAAGATAACGTTTACACGGTCGTTGACACTCGTAAAATGTTACAAATAATATATCATTTTATCATACGTATATGCTACCCATACATTTAACGACCTTCCTGATATCCATAATAAACATGCCTCTTTGTCAAAAAAGAGTATAGTCACCTCTTGCCAAAAACAATTCACATTAGATTATAATTTGTACGGAAATTTAACCGTTACAATTCTGACGATATATAGATATCGTCAACTATTAATGCGCGTAGCTGTTTTGAAAACTATTCATCGATCTAATTTTGACGTCTATCTATATATTACACACTTCGAATGTCTTTTAAATTACTAAAAAATGTGTTTCACTAACGGTTTAAGATAATATTTCGTAATAGTATTATAAGAGCGTAATCAAATCTTTAGATCAATATTATTTTTTATTTAACACTTTCCTGGCGTTTAAAAGGGCATGGCCTAGCATATGCTGTCTCCGTCTTACAAGTGCGTAACATAGCAAATTTTACGCTCAGAAAATCACGTTTAGCTCCATTAGTTAACAAAAAATAGAGTGAATTCACCTCTTATAAAATGTAAAGGTAAGATTATCACCTAGGCAATGACAATAGCATAGGCAATTTATTATATTTGAATTTTAAAGCGAGTTATGAGTATTTTAAATTGTAAATTGTTTGTACATCTTAAAATACTAATAACTCGCTTTAAAATAAAAATATAATAAAAAGCCTATATTGCCGATGACGCCTACGACTTGTCAGAGTAGGGGAGAGCTACCGCAGTGATGCTGCGCAGTGGAGATCTATCGTGGTGTCGTTTGACCGCGTTGCGCCTCGTGTCCGGATTTGTATGCCTACCTATATTATGTACGGTAGTGTGTGCCACTTTATGGGAAACATTGATAATAATTTCGGGTCCCGTTTGCCCGTTCAGTGAAGGAGAAGCACTAGCTGCATATTGGCTTCCGGCGGCGGTTGTAATAATATTCTATCGTGCGGCCCTAATCTGCAATGCCGCTAACGGTATAAACAGCCCATTGTAGTGTATAATATAAGATATAGTGTTTCTGCAGCCATCCCGATAGACAGCCCATTTCCGGACCCCGTTTATAGTTGAATATGATGATTTTACATAGATATTATATGTCTTGTATTATAGTCTTATCCAGAGTCCTATCCGCTGATTCTGGGCGTGAACGCTGTCGCACCCAAAGTTGATAAACCTGTAAATCTTTGCATGCACTCGACCAATTTGGATAGTCGAATTTTTTGGTCAAATGGACACAAGAGATTATTAGAAAACGTTCTGTTATTATAACAGAATAGGTACCTAATGAACACTCATTTCCCAGTTGGAGTGATACAAGACGTTTTCCGCGTATATAATATATCATATGGACAATTATAATATTGTTGCTGAAGAATAAATTATACATTATAATATTTGTAGTTTTTCTAATATTATATTACATTATTATGCACATTTAGTTTTTTTTCGTACCATTTTAAACTTACTCAAACACTTTGTTATGTTTCATTGTGCGTGCAGTATAATTTTGTTGTGAAACTTCTGATTATCCAATCTATATACTATACCATTGTCATCGTTAATTCGACGAATAGTGATAATAATATAGGTAATGCAAAAATACACAATATGTGTATTCCTCGTGTATACGCTTCAGCCTTTTCTACTTGTACATGCATATATGAACAAGTATGTACAGGTGTTCAACTACAGTGACATCGACATAACTGAATAATTAAACTGTAATTGAAACCTATCCGTGAGAAAAAATAACAATGTGTGGGTATACAAAATAACTTGATTTAAGTAGCAATACAGAATACTATATGTATATATTATATTATACATATTTCGTAATTGGAAAACTTATTTGGATTTTTAATTACCTTAAGTATATTTAACAGATTTTAGACAAGTGCAGCTAAATTTCCAAAAGAAAAATTTTTTTTTCTTCCAAATTTCAAATTGTCGCGTCTTCTTTCGCGCTCTGGCTATACAGTTGAATTTCAGCTGCAGTCCTAATTGTATGTGTGTTATTCCCTATTCGTCCTGTATAATATGTTACTATACATCTATAGATTTTCGTCCCGATCGTGGGTACTAGTGGAGTCACGATATAATGACGTGTTGTTTCTATTGAGAATTTAAAATTTAAAAATTTAGTACTATATCAGATGAACGTGCTAAAGCAAATGTTGACCTAGTATATGTGAATATAATATACTGAAACTATATTATAGTAGATCTTATTCTACATTCTATATTAAGACTATATGGTACCTATAGGTCTTTCATTATTCGTGCACACGTGAACTTGTATATATGGCTATATTACAGACTGTATACATGATGCAATCTATATTATCTAATAATTTTCTGTTATTTGTACGCTATTGTCTTTCGCTCGATACATTATATTATTATGTGCATGTGCCGTGTATAATATCTTCCAATGTACTGTTTCCTTGTCGTCGAACTGTCAGTTAATCGTTTAATGCTTTAGAAAACAGTGACGAAATCTTCATTGCTCGGAATTAGACCTTGACTCGATCAGCTAGTTAAATATAATATATATGTTTGCTAAAATCGTGATTCGGCATTTTCTCCTTTGATGTACTCCAACACTCGTATCGTTAAGTTTAATAAGATAGAAAAATAATATAAAACCTTACTACACAATATAATATTATAATATCGTGTTTTATACGTTTTAATATTATATAGATAGATAAAGCGAAGAAATAAGTCGTTAGTAATTATTACTATATATAGAGCATTAAGTATAATATATACGATATTCCTAATCATAAATCGAGTTATACGTTTTAATTTTTATTGTAGTTTTCGATTTGTTTTTAAGTTGAAAAGAGTTGAAAACTAAATAATTGATTCTGAACATCTATAATAGGTATATAAAAAGACATGATATTATCATCACACAATTATTCTTGTGTTTTTATTTTAGTCCTATTATATAGGTATAGTTTTAAGGATTACAATTTATTCTTTCATAATTTAAAAATAAGTTTCAATAAAATAAGAACCTATAGTTTCTTAAATTTCGTATATAAAACCTGCAGTTGCTTACCAGTTACCAAGTCCGAAGTGCGGTGATCATTTTAAGTGTTCGAGCTATATTGGAGGTGATGTCGCAACGACCACATTTACACACTGTGTAATGTGTATACACTATACATGTGTAATGTATAACACTTTAGCAGAAAACCGCACTGAGATAAATCATCATTACTGGGTTACGCGAGTGATATTATGTATACATTAGACATATTTTACACACAAATTGTATACATATACCGGGATTACGTAACCCTTATATCGTATACTATTTTATATGAACATACCGCGGATTGTCTGTATGGCCTATCGCTTAAATAAGTATACAACGTAGGTACATTTTGTTTGTGTTTTTGTTGTCAAGGCAATTATACCGAAATGCATTTTCGTTTGACATTGGTATATAATGTATAAGTATTATGACGAAGTTTGCAGCTTGCATCGGCCCAGGGGGTCGAAGGTCTTCTTTTATTTGTTTAATTTTTCGCGCACATGCTTATATTATATAGCACGGTTCATGCGTTACTTTATTATCGTTGCATAACTGCGCCGCGCCGCAAAGTTAAATTACATTTAAACGAAATTTTATTTTTATATAATCGTGGTGATTTTTTTTTAGCTTAAAAACAGATCAGTAGATCACAAACTCTTACTATGATTTATTATATGTAGAGCTAAAGAGATGATGAGCAACATTTCTCCAAAACGATGACGGGTCACGATACCGACCTCGGATGATGTAACGTGCGTATTTATTGCTGCGCTGAGCCTACACGAAATCGATCAATTCGGACTAGTGAATAGTATTATTGTGGTATAATAATACATAACGCATGAATGTTCTTATTACGAAATATATTTAATTTGAAACATAAAACTCAAAGACGTCGCCCATTTTTTGTCATTGTATTCTAATATTATTAAGTAAAATCGTATTTACGATTCTTCTGCATTTGTAAGGGTTTAGGTTATGATGACAACCTCATTTATACCATTATGTTGGTAAAATTTGTATGAGTATCCCTAAATAATTATCGTTAAGAAGTGATATGTAAATAAGTAAATACTTATAACATTTTACTATACTTTTTCCGTCTTCAGTAATAGAGCATTAACATTTTGCATAAATATTATTAAGGTTATTAATTATTGGTTTAAATTAGGAAAAATTTATTAAATACTTATCTCATCTTAGATTTATTTTTTGGATACATTTTAGTATCAATGTTAAAAATGGTTCCGAACTATATTCCTTACCAATGTTTAAATAATGGTTACATACCTATCTATCTCTAAAAACAAAATTTTATTTTTTACGGAGGATTCGTTATTTAAACATAACTTGTAATTTATATTACAGTTTTATAACTTAATGGTATCATTATACAGTCAACTATTATACAATTAATCACATGCAGTAGAGTATATTTATTATCATAAATGATAAAATAAGTTCGTGGTTATAATTATGTTACTTCTAAACAAATTTTATTTTATAATGCAACATATACATTTTATTTTATTTTATCCCACGTAGTTTGCATTTATTGAATAAATATATTCATGTCACATAATTATTACTATTGCAATTTAATACCCAACTCCAAATAAGTTTGAAGTGAAATAAATAACGTTTCTCAACTAAGACGTTTTATAAATTGCATTTTTGTTTCCTAAGACTAATTGTATTCACAAACTATAATGCAATGTTTTTTTCTAATTTATTGTAGGTACTTTTAAATTCAACACTTTATATTGCTTGTGCAAGTTTATACTCAGATCTAAAATTGGAATTAACTATCACTAGCAACAAATTCTTATTTATACTCGTTATATACATACAACTGTAATAGGTACTGCAGTTATTCTTTTCTCGAATATTATTGTAGATTTTTTTTATTGTATTCGTACCGTGTCCTAGTGATCCGATAAAATGTTATGACCTTCAGCAAAAACCAGATTTGCTCATCTAGAAATAGGGTGACAGATGGGAAGGGGAAAGAAAGTCACTGAACTGCGGAGAAATCGGAAACAGCAGCCGAGATGTGGCCAGCCGTGAGTGCATATATACTATATGCGTTCATGTGATGGAGTACCTCAATGGGTTATCGCGTCTAATAACCAACATCAAGCAACTTTGTTATTAGCATGGAAGACGTGTGTAACAGTTTTTCCTAAACAGTTAGTTTAGAATGGAACCGTAGTCAGAAACATATATATTCCGGCAAATAGTGTGAAAAAATCTCACGATCATCTTCTTCGTGTATATCTACCATAATTGAATATTAAATTCTTAGATATCATGTATTCGTGTCAATCTGCAGAAAGCCTAATAAATGTTAAAAATTGATTAGCGTAAACTCTATGATATTTAAACTTTGAAACATATAACATTCGAGCTTTCAGATAATAATTTTAATTAATGTTGTACTATTACTTTACAGTTTTGTGCCTAGATAACTGTGTATAAAATCGCGATGCAGTAATATATTACTTGCAATAGTGACAGCTGCAACAAAAAGTTCAAAAAGTAATTTTGGAAGTTTTGTTCGATACGCCTAAACTTTTATAAGCTCGATAAAAGGAAGCTAGCTGAAAATTAATATAGGTACCGGAAGAAAATGTATTAAAAGAAACGTTTACTGTGTTTATGTTATACATTCATCTGTAACAAACCCTCTCCGAGAGAATACAATTATTTGTGTGGTGTGGATCCCTGCACTGTCGGTACGGTTGTTTCGAAACGGAAAACAGTCCTGATAATAATGTAGCTGTGAAGATTATACGAAAAAAAAATAACAATACTATACTTACTAGTTTGTTCCAATTGTATTATCAATCGTTTTCATTTAGATATAATATTATATAGTCTAAAGGTTACACGAGCGTTCGGCCTCAAAATAAAAAAACGCTATACTTATCGGTTTACTGCACTATAAACATGTGGGTCATGTTAAATATTGGTTTTGGATGGCTGTGAAATGTTCTTGTCATCTTATGCCTTTAAAATACCGTTAAAAACCATTTGAGAAATTAATGACAACCATGATTGTTTTATTGTGTGATCTGCGCTCGTCCGTATTTCTTAAGAACAATTCTTCAAATACAGTGATCATTGAACGACTGAAATATTGTCTCGTAAATATTCATAAGGAATTTAATTATGTACTTATTATAATCATATTAATAATAGATGAAGTGGATAAAATAATTTCACATTTTTTTTTTTTTTTTTTTGATCAGTTATGTACGAATTACCTATTTTTAATAGTCTCGGTTATGGACCTTTGAAAATAAAAAAGTATCGAGTAAGTCTCGACATTTGTTATGGTTTTTGTCCAATTTTATTTTGTGTTTGTATGTATCACTGTCCTCAAAATGTTTGGACTCCCACGTTGTTGTATCATAAATTTATAACCAACAAAACTATGAAATTTGACATTCCACCATATTCGTGGGTAGGTCCAATGCGAAAGACGTCGACCATACTATTTTTTATAATATATCATCGTCTGCGCTAACGCACTTGCGTCAATTCTCGTACGAGTCGCTGGTTTAGGACAATAACGTTTATTAATTTATCTTTTTCTGTTATTCAGATCTTAATCGTGATTATCTTATTGACTGATATATTTTAGAAATGAATTAACTTACATCTTGTGTTTAAATAATCTTAATTGTAATTACCTATCTATACATTGAAACCAAAAAAATCATAATTCCAACATAGGTAGTAAATTAGTTTGTATACATTGAAAACAAATTAGTAAGTATCACATTATAATTGCGTAGACACATAATGAATTGTATGACAAAATATATTGTTAAAATCTAAAAACACTAAAAGAAATCGTAATTATAGTGGAATGGTCATTAAAACGGATAGTCAATCATCAGAATATAATATTCTAATATAATATAACTGGATTGGTGTATATTCGTTGAATTAATTTTCAAAAACCGTTAAGTCAAAACACCACAGGATGTAGCTAGTAGTCTTTCAGAAACCAGCCCATCTGTCGCAGGTGTGAGTCCACAGATGTGGAACCAGCAGCAGGCCGTCTGTTTTACACTCGCCGAAAATATAAGAGAATACTAAAATAATATAATGTTATATTATGCATTACGGGCATTATTACGGCATGCGCCCATAACGACCAGTATACGTATTTATAAATAAATTAAATCTCTAAATTATTATTATTATTCAAATGACGAACGATAAACCAAAACGGCGTGTGCCAACAAATACAACAACACCTCTATTATAATATTACGCGTATACTATAATATCGTTGTCGAGCATATTATTATAATATTACTAACATGATGATTATTTATTTTTTGCGTATCGGTCAACCGGTCGTAATTCCCGGTTGCTGCTGCTGATGTTGCTGCTGACACCTTATACGGTTAGCCAGACGACATTGCGAAAACGTTGGATCACATACGCGGCCGGGACGACCTTGCCTAGTCAACAATATCATTATTATATATTATATACACAATATAATATGCTCTATTGTTGTTGATGCAATTCACAAAACTGTTTTTTAAAATTGATATTTTTTTTAAAAATAAAATGCATACGACAGTCAATAATATCCGGCCTTAAGTTATATACCATATAGGTATACGTGTATAATATATAGTGTAACAACACTTAAAATATTTAACGTTTTTAATATTATCTTTTCCTTTTGTAATATAATAATAATTGTTGTTGTGTTCAACATCGATTCAATTAGCATTTTTTTCGTTTTATTATCGAGTATAATTTTATAACTGTTTAATTTAATTACGTTTTTTTTTCATATTACCTAGTACTTACCTTTATAGTTTTATTGTTTTTGAATCAAAAGTTTTTCGTTTATGTACAGAAATAATTTATACGTTACGCGTTAAAAAGTACAAATACGTTTATAATAATAATAATAATAATAATATATCCATAAAAATAATTAGAAAGTATAAACTCGTGTGTTATATCAATGAAATTGTCCGAGTTTTTTTCCGTGGGGTCAGTGTTTACACTGGTCGCAGAGTGCAGAAATTAATATATAGGTATACAGTATTGAAATGACTAGTGGTCAACCATTTATCCGTTTACTTTGTTTTGGTAATCAATGGAAAACGCCTACAATTTCTCTCTGCGTCTATATTTTTTCAGATATTCTTTGTTTAAAGAAATAGGTATAATATATTATTATTTATTATGCTTATAATCATAACATTCATAACATTCATAGCGCGCAAACAAAATATTTATTGACCTATTTTGATTGTGTGTAGCAAATGTATGATTTTTAAGTATTTGTATACATAACATATGTGTGTAAATAATTGAATGGAAAATATAATTTTTTTAATATTCCATAACTTGATTGTACAACTCCGTCTGTACGCTGTTTATATGCTTTAAATTATTTAAAACACATAGTGCAACGCATATGTGCACTGAAAGCAATACTATTTGGTCATATGCATCCTTAGATAATGTTTTTGCACAATATTGGTCATTTACGCGTGCTTTATTGTGTGATTCGCGACTCCAGCTGCACACCGTCAGTACGTATTTTATATAATATCATCTTCATTATTGCTTACCCTTTTATAGCATAATATGATACGTATCTTAAAGTTACTTCAACCACGAGTTATTCAGTCCGTAACACGGTCTCCGTGTAACTTAGTAAGTAATTTATGATGCCTAATAATGAAGTTTAAACGTTGTCCTCTCGAAACTGGAGGTAACGCACAATTTCCTTCGTGGATACCTTATACAGACAGGTTTGTCTTGGACGTCGTCTCCTTATATTATCGTATACCTTTATGTCCCATTGTTGCAGCTTCGGCAGTTTCCCGCAGGAAATTATGAGGCGGCCATCCGTCGTTGTGTTGGGTATTTGAATTTCGATTATATCACGCATATCATATCCTATTTAGGTACCATGACTAGTCATGTCCTTACGATGACAGGGGCGGCTCCAGGGGGGGGCCTAGGGGCCGCGGCCCCCCCAACGCCGGTATTTATAAAAATATATATTGTTAAAATAAATGCATATTAAATTATTATAATATTGTCATATGGACCATATGGGCCATAGAGGTATGACGGTGTATACGATGTACCTGCTGGGTAAATGGAATATAAATAGGCGACTTGAATTTGTGTTGTAAAAATGTTTGTTTTCTTTTTGTTATAAGATTTTGTGAAATTATAACTTGCCCCCCCCCCCTAACCAAGGCTCTGGAGCCGCCCCTGTACGATGACTGTGTAAGCCCTAAACTATAGGTCTGCAGGAAATTTCGACTTTTATAAAAAAAATAATAATATTTGTTCAAATTTCAGTCGGGGATGATAACGTAATGGAGGCGAAACCGAGTATCATTATTATTTTTGATCCTGCGGGAAAGTTTTCGTTTTTCCGTCTGCCCGCGTAGTCGATACCCTGCGCTGAAACAGGTTTATTATCTTCTATATACATTATTATTATCATTATTATTATTATTAGTAGTAGTAGTAGTAGTATTATTATTATAATACCTACGGCCGTTTGTCGTCCAGCCGTGACATTATAATTTTATATTATAGTCTCTCGTTGTTGTTCTCCGTTCCTCACCGTGGTCCATTTGTGCCCCGGATCTATTAATAACACCTCTGTGCGCGCGTGAGTTGTGGGTCTCGGCAGTCGCTCGTGTTTTACGATAACACCAGGTGAAGGGAAGAAATATATTATATTACGTGTATTAAAAAAAAAATAAAAAAATATCCATTGCGAACACGGACGACGATTGTATGTGCTATTAATTATTCATTATTAAACACGTATATTATATGCACCTCGTGTATATGTATAAGTGTGTTGTGTTGCACTGTCGCCCACGCCAACTGGTTTGACGCTACAGTCATCTCTGTCGCTGGAAATGTCATTCTTAATGTACAATTGTATTCCATTATACGACAGTGCAACGGCCGCGCGTGTTGGAGGGTTATTTCTTATCGCCACCGTCTGCCACGGGTTTTGACGTGATATAACATGACGATTATGAAAAAAAGGGTAACGTTCGTATCGGGGCTTTATTACCCTGTATTGTCCTATTCGACGATCGTTATGGAGAGAAACCTCTACCAATCCTAGTATGTTTCTGTATTATACGGTTGACAAAAAACAGTGCATTCATTACGTCAATGAAATATTCTGTTTTGTTATCAGTTATTTATCTGCGTGAAATTCTATATGAATTCAAACTTTTCAAAGGTTCATTTAAGAGTCCACTGACTTGAAGATTGTACCTATATTGTGTCCATGATAATAGTTTATATTATATATATTATGTTTAATGTGTACAAAATCTGAATTAAATTAGTACGTATATTATAATATTATATAAAACGCATCCATTCGCGTGTGTTTGTATATCGGACGACCGAGCATGTGCTCGTGATTATCAATCAAATTATAATATTTTGGATGTTCTGTAAATGATAATTGATATATTAAACATTTATGAATATACCTACCCATAAAAAATAACTTATTAAACGTTGTGCCTGTATGTTGTATATATGTTTAATCTAACCTATAGGCAGTGGTTGATTTGGAAATAAAAAAGAAGGAGGACTCTATGTTGGATAAACGAGCATTCCACACAAAATTAATCGGCACATTGCCGTGGGGGGCAAAACCCTCCACACCACCCTCTCCACCCATCAACCTATCACACCAAAACAATATCAAATTTATAATTTCTAACGCTTTGTTTATCAGTTATCACAATAGAAACGAATAAAAATAAAAATAACGATTTTAGTTATTTTGTTGTACTTTATAATATTAATTCAATACTTACAGGCTATAATAAAATATAATAACAATATAAAATATTGTGTACATATTTAGTCAATTTGGCATCAGGAAATCACGATTTACAAATTCACTAACTTATGGTTGGGTTCCAAGCGTTCCGTTTCAAATAAATAGAATGGGTACGCTAAAAAAAAATTTAAAAAGAAGGGGGACTCCCTCCCCTGCCCCCCCCCAAATCAACCTCCACTTATAGGAAAAAGATACATTGTTCTTACATTTTTAGGGTTGTGGAAATACTATACTTATACATACAGTTTATATGTATTTATTGAACAATAGAATAGATAATTCTCTGCTAAAGTCGTATCTTCTTTAGACTTCGATTTGTCTTGGTTTGTTGCGTATAATATAAGTACATTGAAGTCTGCAGAGTTTCTTCCAACAACCAAGTATTAAAATGTTTTTTCAGGTTTATTTTTATCAATATTTTTAACACGTACTTTCACGTAAAATCTACGTTACGTAATTGGTTCGTTAAATAAATTGTATATTTTAAACATATAAAATTGCAGCGTTGTGGTGGAAAATGATCCCATGTCCTTGTGTTTGAGTTTTACAGTGTGTGTATATGATCGAGATCTCGATAAAAAAACTTTGTGGAAAGAATAAAATAAAACAACAATATATGGTTCTGTGATGATGCGCTTTTTTATAATATGGTAATACGTAATACCTATGCAATAAAATATGATTTCTGAAAGATAATGTAATAATTGTCGTTGTTATCCATTATGTTAAACAGCGGCAAATATACGGGTTATGTAGATACACACACTGAACATATTGTATGCATATATTATTTATTAGACAAACTGCATTTGTCTTTCAATAAACACTGCAATACGTTTGTTATGACATATGTCGAGAACGGACAAAACGAGTGCATCACGTTTTGTGATGCCACACTATTTTTTTACGTTCAAATAATTACTGTAATTTAATTGTTGCATTCAATATTATTATATTCAAGTGACAAGAAACACACCTATTTATGCAATATACAAGAAAACATAATTTATTAAAAAAAAAAAAAAATACAATAATTCATCATTAGGGTCACTAAAATGTAGACTGATATTTTATTCACAACCTATTATAATAGGTTACATATAATACCTATATATTATATTTATATTATACCTATTTTACATTGTATGGAAAGCCATAAATTATTTAAACAATTTTGTTCACGATTTGTGTTTACAATCTCTTATAATAAATGCAATAAATAATATAAATATGTGATCAGTGGTTCCCAAACTTTTTATATTAGACGTGACCCACTTTTCACTAAGAGACCATTTCACGGCTCACACCTATTTTTTAGTATATTTTTTAGTTTTTTATTCATTTGGGGAGGGATCAATGAATATAATATTATATAATACGTTTTTATATTAAAAGACCAGTATGTAGGTATATGTATAGTATAATTGAAATTTAATTATTCTGCTTCGCGTACTATATCTTGACACCTTCACACGTAAATGCTGAACTTTTCGTTTACGATTATTAAAATAGGATCAACGAACTAACATAAACCAAAATTAAATGCTACCAGTTTAAAAGATACTTTCAATATATGTGTAGGTGTAAATTAGTAATTTTAAATTAGATATAATAATTAAACATTTTTCCAAATATTATGATATGATATTTACAATATTATACAAAATACAAATCGGTATTTAAATGATATTTGTACTATTTTCACTCCGAAAAAATCTGTCTTCTTTCACACAAGTTAAAATATTTTGACTATATACCTTTACTCAACGAATTGGTCATATTTTAACGATCGATACAAACATTCGGATATCAAAAATGTACCATTTTTGGCGAAACCTCCGAGATAAAATTACGTATTAATTATGTCTGACAATTAAAACATTAATTATAGCCCACACGCAGCGATATGACTACGATGCGGTGGGGGAATGTCTTGTATTATGTTATAATATTATCATGGTTAAGTGATGCTTACGCATAGTATTATATAAAAAAAAAAATAGTGTGCGCAGGTAGTGTCAGCGACCGAGAATTTAGCGGATGCGCGCCGCTGCCGTTTCCGGACTGCAGCGCATCTCCTCACTGTGTCCCCCGGCGGCGTGCGCAACTAATTTCAATTATACTGTAAGGCACGCGCGCCCAGCCGAAATCTAATCCTTGTGTATGTTATATGACATATGTATGCAGATCGGTAGTAGGTAGGTAATATAAAGTATTATACATTTATACCCAACTTACTCAAACTTTACTAGCCTACAGGGGCTAAAACCCTAAAAATGTTTTTTGTACCTTAATTACACGTTACACCTTGTGAACCGCTAACCCGAAAACAAATCAATATTATAATAACTATTTCGGTTTTGTTCTGATAGTCTCTACATATTATAGTACCTATATCACTAGGTGTATTATTAATCATTTATTATATTATAAAATTGTATTACGAGCCGTGTAGGACTATATATAGTTCCTATAATGAAATATGTTATTATTATTGTTTGCAATCGAGAATCGTTATAATAATAATAATAATAATGGCGGGTGGTGGTAGGGGGAGGGAAGGTATCTTAAGTTTAAGTGTGACGACGGTGGCTGTGGTGGTGGTGGTTGCGGAACAGGGGGTAAAGTCAACGTCCTGGTGGCGACGTCGGCGATGTGCGACCATTGGAAACCGCATCGGCAACGGCAGCAGCGGTGTATAATGTCCTTGACCCGACAACAGACGGTCCGATGTCCTTTCGGACGTGCAAGTCTCTTTCTTAAATACATATATATATATAAATATATGCGATCTGCGATCAACGTGTACAAACCATAGTCGTCATGTGTGTGTGCAGAATGATTGAACAATAACTGTCATATCTCTCTCTCTATCTCTCCCTAAATGCGTATGCTCATTTTTCGTACAGTATAATACACACTCGCACAATGCAAAGTACGTGAGTATATAATATATATATAATATAATGTAGTATATCCATTGGTACTATGTGTGGGTATTATACACATGTGAATTCGATTTGACAATCATGGAATCGAACGCATTTTTCGCATAAGCACAAATAAATATGTATGTATAATAATTAATATATATATATGTATATGTATGTGTGTGCGTGCCTATATAGTGTATCGTATATGTATACAAATGCTCAATTTTTCACTCCAACAGTGATGTAAAATATTGAAAAAGAAATAAAATTGTTTTTTTTATCCATTTATACTCACTGATCATTCGCGAAGACTGTAAGTCTCTGGCCGTTGTCCGCTTTGTCTACTCGCGAAAAACTATAACCATAACCAATTATTAGGTTTATCGTATATAATATTATGTTTAATGTCTAACGTTTCATATTGTATGATATATTATATTATGTACACTCAAATGATTATTGTTAAACTTGGACCGCGTTTAGTTTTTCGCTGTTGCCGCTTCCCGTTATCGTCAAATCGTGTGTATTTAAAGCAATCATTATATCCTTTTGCACAATTAAAAATCGTAATGGTATATATTATATTATCTGATTTTAATCGTTTGACTCGTATGCTGTAGCGTAATATTCCGTATTTATGAAATAAAGTTGAAATAATTAAATAATAACGAATTATGTTAGGACTGTATAAGTAGGTAGTAGTTGTATAGTACTGTTATACGAAAACGTACCCTGCAAGGGCCGAGACTATGTGCTGAATTATTTAATAATTTAATTTTTTTTAACATTAGGTATATATATTTTATTGATATATATGTATATAGGTTTAATATAGGTAATAGGTACATACTGTTGTATTTCCCTTAAATAGGAATTATACACAACCAAACAAAAATCTATACTACAATATAAAATAATTATCAGCCTCGAAATGGTCTTAATAGCTTATAATATTTAGTCGAAAAGTAATAATCTCATTTTGTACAATTCCCGTTGTAGCATCAACCTCTTCGTGTGCGTAATTCTCCTGTTTTCGTATACCATCGTAATGTTAGATGACGTTTACGTCTGGTATAACATACTTATGTATATAGACTGAAAATGTGCGAGTGTTCTACGTATAATACACGTATACATTTTCAATTTAATCTAAACTACTTATACGTAATATTCTACAACGAAATTTTCATTGAATTTGGTTTACGCTCGTTGTTACCTGTTGCGAGTTTAAAATTGAATTTGTTGTAGGACAGGTGCGTATTTTTGTCTACTATTTATTATGTATTTAATGTACCTATCAGACACTAATTAAAAACGCAATTTCAAAATTTCAAATCCATGCAAATAACTTACCGAATTCGAACGAATACTATTTAATACATTCTCATTTCTCAGTACCTCAATTTATAGGCTTGTTGTTTAAATAATATATTTTTATATAGCAGTATTGTAATAAATAGCTTTTCAATGTTTTACACATTTTCTAAAACTAATTGGCACACCGATATTTACATATAATAATTATAATATAATATAATATATATAGGTACCTAAAACTTTAATTTAATTATTAATTACCTAAAATCACTGTAGAAGATTTAACATAATCGCTCGACTTTGGGTGTGACTTTGATGTAATATAATATTTAGCATGTAAATTGAGTCCCCGTCCTCGCCCTACAAGTCATAACGTATGGTTCAAGAGCTGCCAATTTACCCCGTGTTGTTGTTTTTTTCCACTGATCCGCTGCGGTCGAGTGCGTTTAAGTCTCCGGACTCCAACTACTTCCAACTCGCGCCCCTGTGACAACCTGCGCCCCGCCTTATTTCCTGTCGTGGAGGAGTGGGCGGTCGTCATTAAAATAATAATAACAAAAGACAGAAACGAAATGTACTACAACGACGTCAGTGTGTTTGCACAATCGGACGGAATGATTGGCGTCGGCGGTCGCGTTTAATGATAGAATAATTATTGTATTGCCATTTACCATCAGTGCTACAGGTAAAGTGAAGAAAAATAGAACACAAATAAGTTTTCAGCGTCCGGGCAAGGACAATGCCGATAATATTATATATAGTAGCAGTATTATGAATAGTAGTGCGCGTACCACGCGACCGTCGTCGTCGGACGACTCAATTTGCCTGACAAAACGCGGTCAACTGCCGTGTGTGTATATAATATATTATTATGATAATAATAATAATAATAATAAATCGTTTTCTTTCCCTCTCGGACGGACCTAAACGCTGAATGACCTCATCGCCTAGTTG
The DNA here is from genome assembly GCF_005508785.2 of Acyrthosiphon pisum. Classification (NCBI taxonomy): domain Eukaryota; kingdom Metazoa; phylum Arthropoda; class Insecta; order Hemiptera; family Aphididae; genus Acyrthosiphon; species Acyrthosiphon pisum. The sequence continues at coordinate 26,161,199 of NC_042496.1, forward strand.
CGTATGCGGGACGCGCGCTAACATATACCGTTTTGCCGTCGCGCGTATTCCTGTTTGCTGTACAAGACTATGGAAAGGGAGGGTCACTGCAGTAGCAATGACAATAATATATTATAGATATAAATATATTATATAGTACATAGTACGCGAGGCCGGGGAAGGTCGTTTTTTAACGATTATCGTCACGAACTCGCGGTCTGTGAGCCAGCATATGTAGGTATTACTGTAGACGATACAACCGTGATATTATGATGTATATAGGATATCCGAAAACAGGCCGCGCAAAAACAAAAGTCTTCCCGGACAATAAAAATATTACATGTGATAACTTCCTATATTCTATATACCTATATGAACTATAATATTCTAAATACTATGTCAAGACCGAATTACTAGATCTATATACAGATATAGTTACATAAATCGTCGCGTTACCATCATTGCATTTAAAGTAAGATATTATAAAATGTTACTTAAAGTATAAACATGAAGTGCTTATAAACTATAGAAAATGTATAGTAATATGTGGTACAATATGAATTTTTTTTAAATAATTCAATAATGTTGAATAATATAAGAGCTTATTTTAAGCTACCCATTTAAAATATTTTACTTATATTTAGTTGATAAAATATTGTAAATGATAATATTCAAAAACGTTCTCTGCAGTTAGTAGGTACTATAAAAAAATATGAACTATAATTTGGTATATTTTTCCAACTTTTAAATCGGGCTTGCCAATGATGTACACGCATAATTTCGTAAATAACAGCCGGTTAGATGTAGAAGATCCTTCAGCTCCGTTTTCCGTGGACGACCCTCGGGCCGCGGGTAATAGCTTTCGATTGCCCAAATCGTCTTTCGCCTGTTGTTTTTATCAAGTAAGTAAAATATTATAATACCTCCATCGCAGCCATACGTCATGTCGTTCTCTATTCGTTATCGGCCGCGTCGAGACATTCTCGTCTAGAAAGTATACACGTCGCGATAAAGACCATACGGACGAGACCTAATTCCGCTTCGCACAGACGGACATGCGCGCGCTGTAACTTGTCCGTCAAAGTTTTCGATTGTAGTTAACCCGGTTATATTTTTATGGTAGTAAGGGGCGACGTAGTATGGCGATCGGAACGATCGATTAAGTCGTCTGCAGTTAGTTCGATGATAAGTTAGGACATGCTTTATATTATCATAAAATATATTATAATACCTAATATATTACTTACACAATAGTTTCAACACGTCAAAATAGTTTTTTTCTTAGTTTATATCATGTCTTCGTTTTCTGCATAATTGATTATGAAAAATATATTATGTATATCTATGCGCAGAAAACCGCGTAAAACCAATCATGATTTTATATTGTTAAAAAAATGTAATCATGAATCGTACCGATTACGTAAACCGTACCTACCTATACCTACACGCATTATGATCATGCCCGTTACATTCTAATAAATAGTATATGTGTTCAAAAATTACTTTTCATAATATATTATACGGTTTAACGCTGTGTTTATACGCCCATTGGTCGTCACAATTAACTGCATCGTTTCTACTCGGTGTGTCTGGGATGAAATGGTTGTTTTTTTATTATTTTCCAAACGATATATATTAATAATACGATTTTAAGTCGAAAATATTTTAGTCGGGCAGAGTCGTTAAAACATGTCGCGTTGACAATTGCGTTGAAATTATTTTTTTCAGTCGCTTCACAAACGTCTGTGTTTGTACAGTATATGGACCCATAAATAATTTCGACTTTGCTGTTAAAATAACATATATTATTGTGAGGTACACACTCCACACAATTATATCTCACCCAAACTTTGTGTGTATACGTGATGATAGTCAACACACATTTGTATATTGTTATCAACATAGCGTTATGAACCAGTGAAAGTGTATATGTGCTGTTGAAAATCCGACGACAATGTAACGTTGCACAATAAACCGTTTTCTATATAATATATACGTACGTGTATATATAATATTATGTGTGTTCTATAGAAGTTTGGCGGGTACATGTTATTATTATTATTCGGTCATCATAAATATGTTTTGTGCAGCCGATCTCCATCGAGGCGCACGGACGCAGTTATTATGCTGTAGGTAATATATATATAAAATAATATGTGAGTTCGTACGCAACCGAGACGTATTTTCGTTAGCGATTGTTTCCATCACATACCTTTTATAATAACATATTATACAGTGTTAAAAAAACACTTTTGATTTGTGAGTGTATATACTGTATGTTTATAAAGGTATATGGTAATTATATTATTTCCTCGGCAATGATACTTGTTTGAATAACTGCAGTGCCTATATGTATAATATATACGCCCGCCGTCGATTCTACATTTCTGCCTAATAACATACATATATATAATATACCTACACGTTAACATATATTATTTTATTGTCTTATAATAGGGGGCGATATCAATCTGCGACACGGTCTGTTCGGTTCTTCGAGGTGTTTATAACATAATAACGTTTAATATAATAATATATGCTTGCGGGTTGAATAGAAAGTCGAAACCTATGTATGCAAGTCAACTTTCGACCAAAAAGCAAAAACGTTTTTTTTCTTCGCACACTTGGCCCAACTATTGTTATATATGTATAAAGTATTATCTATAATAATATTATAATATATATAATAATAAGTAACCATTGCAGGGATACCATTCGGTCGTCAAAGCATATTACAACAGTTATTCAAACATGCAATACATTATACTTTAAAATAAAATCGAAAACGAATATGTGTTCGGCGAGTTAAATAGAATAGCCTGTACAGATGCATATACTGCGTCGATAAATGAGGATAATTTAATTTTTTCCTAAACCTGGGTCATAAAGTGTTATAGTTTTTTAGTTTCTCTCATGAGCATTTTCACTCGTATTTGAAGTTGTAAAGTGTTTAAGTGTCGTTTACCCATATGTCATACTTACTTTTATTGATAATATAATAATGGCGATATCCGCGAGTATGTTTATACGACGACCATGGCGGTGTACTTAAAAACAAATTCAACCTTGACACGCGATGAGGTGAAAAATAAATTTGTCGTATTCGACCATTTTACGACTCTGAGCGCGTTTGTACTGACACCGCTGAGGTTATAAATCGCGCAGAGATTTTCTCTCATCTCATCGATCCTATATTATGTTTAATATCGCTGGCCATTGCGCGTCCTGTCTACAGTGTGGATAAGTGATTTCGTATTATTATTATAATATACGTATACGCGTACATACATATTATATATATACATAATGTATTATGCTCGTTTTCCATGTGCCGCGTTTGTGTCGTAGGCAAAATGATACATTACTATATATATAGAAATTGAAGATTTCGTTCCGCTGGTAAAACGGGGTTAACGCGTGACAAAACGACGACGAATAGTTAGTACCTACTACCTATATACTCCGACGTGAGAAAAAGTCCATATTTCAACTTTATATCGCTGACAATATAACGTGTCTTCGTATACGCCACACCGCATAGGTATGTATATATTATGATGACACGTACCTCCTATACATATAAGCAATAGGAATTTTCCTGAGAATCGTTCGTCGTCGATATACCGTTTCAATGTCGTGCGAAAAAAATAAAAATCACGATTCATGATAACGAAATAGTATACAAACTAAGTTTGCTCGACAGACGGTGGAGGTTATCGCGGTGTATTCGGATGTATATTATATATTATTATTTATTATGACGTATACTAATATTATGATGTTTATATGCCGCAACGATTATATAGTCTCTGGCGATTGTACAACCTGCAGAGTACTTATAGTATCCAAGATTTTATCGGAAAAAGGGGCTAAACCGTGGACAGTGACATACCTTTTATAATATGTGTGCGTTGCAGATAAATATATAAGTGTATGTTAGTTACTGTTAACTCTTCCTCCTCCAACCTAACTACCACTGCGGGTTCTACATTATTGTTAAATCTATTAGATTTAAAAAATATGGTAGATTATTAACATTACTGCAGTTTATATGTGACAAACTTTTAAACTCTAAAGCAGGGTACAATAATTATATATAATATATTTTACACTCGTTACGTATCGGCGAAAACTTTGTGTCTGGCGTTTTTCCAAAAGCGGCATATATATGTGACGAAGTGGCCAACTTTTATCGTCGTCGTGCGTACTCATATCCTGTCCTATATATATATTGAATTACTTATTGTATCACATGCGTCTACACATATATATATATGTATATTATATAAGTATAGTAGGATGTGCGTAAAGCGGCCTTGATTGGCGCCATCGGCGCAGCGATACGTGTCGCAATGTCGCGGCCGTTTTGCCGTACTCGTCGCGAGAAATTTCGCAAATTCCGATTTTTTCATTATTATATGGTGTCTGCCACTGTATTACACGAGATGTGTATACGTTTCGAAAGACTGCGGGACGAGTAGGATGGTGACAAAACAGTTAGTGTATATATATATTATATATATATAACCGGTAGTACACGCATGTCCGAGGAAATCGGAGAGGCTCAAGCGTGTGTGGCGTTTCTTTGTATTCGAGTTTTCCCGTTTTGAATCATTGCGCCGTCTTATCTGCAGCAGTGTATGTGCCTAATTAACGTCGTAAAATCGCGTCTCCGCAGCGATCTATATATAGGTACATATTATATACGCAATCGTGGATGTCTGAATTGATAGGAAAATCTTCGAACGTCATAATATTATTGTAGACGTTTGTGAGGTGTAAGCTGCATAAATAATACATCAAGCGACCCTGCTAGGCGCGTCCGATGTTTGTAATCGAAACGTCCAATTTAAATTCGCGCGCGTTCTCTCCAGCAATCGTCATTGTTTTAAAAAGGTGTGTGTGCTACATTATTATATTATTATATATTATGGCCGCGGCCCCTTCATTATGCACCGCGCGAAAACTTCCTGTCGTCGCGACTATTACAATATAATATAATATAATACCTCTCGTACAAATCGTGTTGTCGTTGTGACTTTTGCAAATCGCTCGCCATCGTACCTGTATACTATGTTACGGTTTATATTATTTCAAAGATAAGCAATAATGACGAAATCGACGTCCGGTCGCGGCGCCTGATAATCTTTGGGGCGTGAACGTTTGGTATATATTATATATTGTAGAATAACTATTACGTACGTATCTGCAGGTATAACATCATTATGTACCTATTATTATAACCAAAATTCTGCAGGTTATCACCTGTGTTTCGCACTGATGACGAAATGCGCAATTACCGAAAACTATAAGTACCTATACCTTTATATTGGTATGTAGCGTTTTGTGGATTTTGCGTTTTTAATTAATAGTTTAGAGAAAAGTTATTCGCATTGTTATTATGTCATCATACAGTCATATACGGTACCTACCTACCGAATATACTTGCCTACTTTGAAACAGTACAGTACATATTATATTATACATCAGTGACCATTGTAAAGTTTACGTTTTTCACGCAGAGTTGCATATCACTACAATATTTACCGTATAATATCGTGTTATGTGCATATTTAAAATAATAAGTTATGCATACTGTAAACTAACGTTCTCTGTTTTTTTTTTTGTCTCAGGGGCAAATATGCGACGGTCAGGAGGTGTCGAGACAAACAGACCGGTAAACAATATGCGGCGAAGTTCCTGCGAAAACGTCGGCGGAACGCCGACCTGCGACCCGAAATCCTACACGAGGTGGCAGTGCTGGAAGCGTGCACATACAACAGCCGCATCGTCAACCTGTACAAAGTGTTCGAAACCAGTACCGAAATGATATTGTTACTAGAACTGTAAGTACACGCGTTATTTATATGATACAACATACGATTTATTTATGAAACCACAGAATAGTCTCTTATTCGTTATACAATCGGCATTATTCTGTGTGGAATTTAAACACGCACATTCCTGTAGTACAAAATTTAAACGTAAACTTCCCTATATGAAGGTTTCGGATCTATATTTGTCCATATAAATCTAAATAAACGATATTAACGAAAAATAAAAATTCTACTTGAATCGTTTATGCTTAAATATGTATAGGTACTGTACCAATGTTAGTAAGTACCGATAAGAAATTCAATTTTAATTGATCTATCACAACGGAACCACCGTAAAGAATTACAATAATAATGGTACGAACGAAATATGTGCCCAGAGATTGAACCAGGTACGGATATAATAAAACTAAAAAACACGCATAATATATTCATGCATATTGTATATAGTACGTATATATATTATTATACTACAGTACAATATCAAACTATTTTTAGCTATTCCGAGGCCGTGACATTTTGTTTGTTTTTAATATTGTATTATAAATTATTCATACTTTATAATATATTTCAGGAAATGTGGAAAAAATATTATTTATCGTTATTTGTTATATTGTTTGTCATTGGTCATTAGTAACTGGAACCGATATTTTGATAGTACCTATATACCTACTATAATTAATGTATGTCCATGTTAATACCGTTGTTCGTTTGGATTTTATTTTGCTTTTGTTCAGCCTGGTTAAGATTGGTATTAACCAAATCATAAATGTTAAATATTGATGAAACAGAACTGATATTTTACTTTTTTTTTGGAAGAACCGTACCAAAACTGTCACCGACATTTTTGTTCTTATTCGGTCGCCGTGTTCCTTCAAGTGCGGTAAATCTGCCGGAGCCGGTGGGCGAACTGACCGGCGAAAAACGTCACTGTCTGTTTACTACAATCTAACTCTGTTTATGAAAAATCCCGGACAGCAATATCCGGTTGTCTGTTTGGTTTAACTTACCGAAATTTTTTTGGATATTGTGTCGTGGTATAATATATTATATACGTACTATATGCTATATGCATGTTGCATGTATATGACGTATATTTATGTACTTACGTGATTCGTACTTTTATTACATTCGTGATACCTCTACGCGCCTGGTTCAATCCCTGGTCACATAATTTTTTCGTACCGTTATTATTGTACTTTTTATGTTGAAATAACATTATTATTTGTCCTTTACATCGCCATATCACTTCATTGATATTAGATTGTTGAATATACATAATTTTAAAATAATTTTTAACTACAAATTTATAGTCACAACACGCATGGCCATCATCCTACATATTATTTTATAATACATACATTATTGTTTTAATTGTTAATATTTTTTTAAACATTTTAGAGAAAACAATCAATACAATGCATACGAACTTTTTTTAACGTTAGTCTACTTTTGTAATTACACTTATTGTCTGTCTTAATATGTTGTATATGGTATGTGTGCTGTGTACGTACCCACATAGTATCATATTATACGTATTTTTTTAAATAAGTTTAAAAAGGTTGGCCAACATCTGAAAAAAATGGGTGTACCTATATATAATATTGTGTTGTGTGGTTTAGTGTGTGAATAATGGTTAAAATTATTTTTTACGAGATTTCTAGTAAAAATACGAAGGAGCTTGTCCAATAGTCCAAACAAAACCACTTATTATAAATTCGTTGTAGTATAGGATATATTTTAATGTAGTGTAGAAACCTATATAACACTTGTAATGAGATATTTTCAGTAATTATAGGTTTAACATAATACTATATTACAAATAGCTTTATTTTTCCGAAATATCGAGGAACATTAAGAATATAGTTAATAGTTAGAACATTCAACATATTATATTTTAACTCGTGAATTTTAGGACTATATATATTTAATCTGGAATTTTACATCCGGGATAACATATCAAATTATTATTTATAATATTATCTTGGTTGTGAACAGTTTTTACCGTTTGTTTTTCAGAGCGCCTGGTGGTGAGCTACAAATGGTCCTGGATAGGGACGAAGTACCGTCTGAACCAGAGGTGGCCCGACTCATGCGACAGATACTCGATGGGTTGCACTACTTGCACACTATAAACGTCGCGCATCTAGACATCAAGGTAAGGACAATAAAAAAAAATCAGAAATATATTAAAACAACGAAATCATTTTCTCAGAACTCTTTCCATTAACAATATACCCATAATTTCCGTTTTTCCTATATAAGTATATAACTAACCTCCCATAATATAATTGCTAGTAAAATTGTTATTTTTTTTAAATATATCTTATATAGGTTTACAGATACGTTGTTTATGCGTGTTGGTTTGTATTTTATTTTTATTTCACTATAATACAGTCGTTAAACTATAGGATCCGTTAAACTTCGATCGGACGTACGGTTGTAAGACTCTAATGCGTCACCCTTCTTCTCTCGCTGTATCCAGTACACCACCACCGGACGTCTTTTCAGCTGATAAATAATATTATTATTCCTCGCCCCACTCTTTTGTCTGCATCAGTGTAATATTCTTATTACAATATATGTGTGGGACTGGTGCAGTATGTTGTGATGAATGAGGTTGTTGAAATGTGTATTGTGTGTGTGTGTGTGTGTACAAATGACATCCATAAGCCTCACAGTAAGAGACAATGTGGTGTTATAAATATGTATTCATACGTAGTATATAACTCGATTTTCGACTGAAAATATTATTAATGCCGGAAACTGGTAAAAAACTTGTCGTTATTCGACAAGTCGAATTATCTCACAAATAACTGCAGCTTGCAGTGTAGTATTGAATAAATGTTATTTTAACTGCATTTTATATATTTTATAAGTATCGATAAAAAATCCGAAGAATGTGTGTATAGGACTTTTAATTGTTATTATATTTTACGCGGCTTTGCTTTTTGTTTTATATAATTATTATTATTATCGTGTGTACCTATGATTCTTATGAGAAACTATTCGTTTCATTGCTTTTTAAATGAACACTACAAATCAATTAGTATTTCCTGGGAAATGTGTATCGAAAGAATACCCATAATTTTAATAGTCATTAATTACAGACGTTTATGTTCCCAAGACCATTATGCTCTAATTGGCGTGTCTAACAGACAAAAACTTTTAAACTTCTATAATCTCTTATTCGATGATTAATAATAAATTAATAATAAATAGGTACTAAATAAGACTTTGAAAGGTTTTTGTAATCGTTCGAATACTGTATTAATTAATATTGTATATACGTTAATATGGCTATTAGTACAATAATGTATACATTTTTCAGTTATTTTCTTTTAAATTATCACACGAATATATAGTTATATCCTCTTCCAACCATACACAAGAAAAGCGACTCGTAGATTAACGTCCGCAGTGCAGTTGGTTAGGTCGACATTTTAGTTGTCAAGTCGCGTTAATTGTCCGTTATTTGTTTTGTTAATTAACCGCACGCAATAAGAGATCTGCGCCACCATAAATTAATTTTCCTCGTACACCATCATTATAACATGAAAAACACTATCATTACAGTCGCGCATATCCTTAAAAAATCTTTCCCGTTTCTTCGCCAATGATAGTAAATTGTTCGTGTTTGTACACAATGGATGTGATTGTGTGTTATAAAAGATGTATTGGTTTTTATAAGATTCAAATAAGACTGGTGAGTGGTGATTATCATTTATTCGGGATTGTCGACAAAAATGTACGGCGTGAACGAGTTAATATTCTAGGCACTGAACAAATTTATTAAATCCCAATTCATTAAATAATTTCAGTCTTCTGTGCTTGTATACAGTGTATTATTATATTAAGCGTGAACAAGGACATATTATTTTGGTAGAAAAAATCAGTTGCAGACCGGTGCAGCGTATTCTCCTATTCCTTCCCTATTTTATACATATTATATACCTGGCATTACCGGTGAGAACTGTGGCAGGATATGAGCTCAGTCCTGCGATGCAGCTATGTTAATATAATAATTTAATGTGCGGGCAAGCGATTGGTATATACGCATTGTTGTCGGGGTTCGAATATATATATATGTGCGACGTTGGAAGTACTGCCCATTAATGACGCATCCTGGTTCTCATGTTTTAATATTCACGCTCCGATGGGTTTTTTCGTCCGAGAAAGCAATTAAAACAAAAACTCGAGCGCCGACGACAGGTTTGCGCAGTGTGTCTGGAATTCGGACTGGATTGCTAGAAAACAGTAGTGTCAGTAGTGTCACTACAATACAGCAATATAATATTATATAGTCGGTATAACGGCGTCTCCACCTTATATGTAAACTTTCCCAGATGCCTGACCGTTTCTAAAAATATGTAAGTATTCGAGTACATTCAGATATCATAACACGTGGAAGTCTTGACGTTTCGGGTTTCAACATGTTTAAATCACAGCTCGCGTATAATACGTATTGTTGATACAGCGTTTTGTTCAGTTTTTGCGAGTTGGCGTTTGAGGCGTAAGCGGCCGTGTTTGGTTATAAATTATAATATTATTAGAAGGCCTTTATGATTTGATGGATTAATTTATTTATCGTTACCGACAGTCTTCTATTTAAAGTATTGACTAGCATATTTCAAGAAAATACCATTTAATTATCGCACATTATTTTTATAAAGTTTTAGACAGATTCCTGAGTCCTGACGTCTGTACTGCAACAGATTATCACGATTTTATGATCTTATAGGAATTGACGTCGTTGAATCGGAATTGGTCAACTTATACAATGTTAAAAAATTTTATTTTGTAAAGATTTTAAACAATGTAAAAAAAATATATTTTGAAAAACTTAAATACTTTTCGAGTTATTGGTTCACTGTTAAAAGAATCGACCAATATGATAGTACTATAATATAATAATATGACAAGATTTGCCACTTGTAGCCTATGGGCAATAGCTTTGTAACATTTTATAACAATGGACAATGACAACATTTTGATTATTATTATCAGTTTTTAATTATTGACGGTCAGATTAGCTGTTATGTAGTCTCGTGTATAATATTATGTACTACGTGGCTCTGTAATATAATATTACATCTATTATTATTTTCGTCCGGAACGTCTACAGTTAAATAATTATATTGTTATACCACAACAATATAATTTATAGATATAATATTATTTTAATAAATATGTGGACGGACGCTCGCTCTATATCTTTTTATCGGTCTTATAACTGTCGTCAAAAACCGTCTTTGGTCTTCGCAATCATTAAAAAAAACATGTCGTATTCTTATGCGATCAAAAAACTGATCAGCGTGGCCCTATGCAGATAACTGCTAGGTATGTAATGCCATAATTATATTGATAATCGCAATCTTCCATCATCCGCAAACTGCTCAGTGTTATAATATAGTTACGGTGATCTCTCGTCTTCGATTTCCTCGTTCGGTCGGGTAGGTACACCGTACACGCAAGTAAAGATGGCGTCGGTAGATGACTCTGTGCGTCTGTGCATAATGCGTTTCAAAACGCGATATATATTATACTTACGGCGCTCACGCAAGAAATGAAAATTAAAGTACTTTACGGTCATCGTATATACGTACTATATTATCGTAGCGCATGCAGTAAATTGGTTCGGAAATAAATTGGTAAAAACTCGTCGGATTTGTTTCTTGCGGCGTGTGTCGAGTACAAAACATAATAATATAATATCATAAATATATTACGAAAATCAATATAACCACGCCACCACTAAAATATAATGACAATAACAGTGTAAGTATTAACGAAAACAACGACCGTCGCTAACGTGATCTGTAAGACTGTAGTAGGAATCGCGTTTTCTGACAAGACAAATCTGACAGAGTTCGTCTTTAGCTGATTAACGTATCGACCGTTCGCTTTTTTTCTCGTACCCGATAGATTCTTGCCTTTTTTCTCTATTATCAAACAAGTCTATTTTAAACGCGGCGATCATGCACATCAATTTCGATTGTTTAACGATTCGCACCGTAGAAATTGCACACACTGTGATTATATAATTTATATTTTAATCGTCCTCGCCCATAGGTCTTGCACAATGTGTTTTCTGCTATCGTTTGTGAAATATGGTATTTTCAATAATGCTCCTAAATAGTATACAGTGTGTGCTATTAACAATTTAATTACTTCTTAGGATAGAATGTGCAGAAAAAACCAATACTTTTATAGTTTTATTAGTGTTTGTATAGCGTTACGCAATCGATGAAGCAGCTGACGAAAAGTGTGCGGGTCGTCCGCTCTAGGAATTAGTTCAAAATAAAATTGACAATTAATATAACATATTTTTAGGTTTTTGATACGGAGTCATTTTGCATCGACTGAAATAAATGCGCTTTCGCAAATCTGAAACCACCGATGTAAAATTATAAAATAACAGCGTGCTTACTGCTACCAAATAAAACTACCGCAGACGGCTTTGTATCCTTGTCGTTGTGATGCATTAAATTATTATATATTTTGCAATAATTTAAAATATGATTTAACGTTTATCCGTGATTAAATTTTCAAAAAAGTTTAGGTTAATTGAAAAACAAAGGTTTGAAATTGTAGTTATCAACTGATTTGACCAACGCTTACGTTTTTAATTATTATTTTAAATACACCGCCCAGATGATTTTTTATTTAATATAATTCGCCACTATCAATTGCTATATTATATATTAAAATACAATATAATAATATTGACTGTAATTGTGCGTTGCAGCCACAAAACCTTGTATTGACTGCCGACTTCCCAAACTGTGATGTAAAACTATGCGACTTTGGCATATCCAGGTACCTCAGCGAAGGGGCCGACGTGCGAGAAATACTTGGCACACCCGACTACGTGGCCCCCGAAGTGCTAAACTACGAACCAATCGACGTGCAAACCGATATGTGGTAAGGAATACATGCGATGCCATCCATCACAATATTATAACGTTTTTAAGCCATTATGCGATATTATTATGTAAGATTTGTATTCACCGATTATCCACTATAATGTATCGTTATTCTTCGCAGGTCCATTGGAGTCCTATTGTACGTACTGTTGACCGGATGCTCGCCGTTTGGCGGCGACACCAAACAGGAAACGTTCTGCAATATATCACAATGCAAACTCGATTTTCCTGAAGATCTATTTCAGGATATATCTGAGGATGCTATTGATCTCATGAAGAAGCTGATGGTGAAAAACCCAAGGTGAGTTGTCCGGGGTGCATATAAGTAATATAAAATAATATGTTGTTGTGATCGATGTTAATTTTTAATCAGCGCGATGCGCCTAGAAAGTAAAAAAAATAGATAATAACAGGTATGGTGTACACCTCGGCAATAATAATATTGTCGATTTGAGAAGAAAAACATTTTGGTCGTATCCCATAGGTATATAACACGCCCATAATATTATATATTAACCTGCGGTGAACTCTTCCGTAACACATAATATTATAATAAATATTATATACGCATCCGTTTTTGTTTTCGATGATATACGTGATACGACCAACCAGTTACAATATTTGAAGTAGAGAGATACACGTAATTATTGATTATTAGTATCCGTTCACGTATGTTCGGTTATATATATTATACACATAATATACATAATATCATTATAGTTTACTCCCAGGGGTTATGTAACTATCAATAAGTGCGACGATTTGATTGGAAATATTATTTTTCGTTTTAAATACGATTTTGAGTAAGTATGTACCTACCTGTTCTGTATATATAGATAATATTCCGTGGAAAAGACGTTTTAACCCAATTGCAACACCAAAGCAATAATATTATAGATAATTGACCAATTAAAAGCGCGTCTAATGGGAATAAAATAATACGTTACGGAACATAGCAGTCATCGATTTGTTCCGATAGGATTTTCTCTTAATACCTAGAATCGACTTGACATGACATATTATATGAGTTATTAGTTTTGTTTTTATGAGGAATTGTCAAAATTGGCTTTGACGATGATATCGTAACTGTAATATTATAATATAATATATATTTCTATGTTCCAAATATTGTTCTTATTTTAAATTATTCGATGTATATAATATAATAATATGTTATTGACTCACAGAAGTTTTTTCACGATAGTAAATTAAAATTTCAAATCTTATTCTATTCTAAAAATTAATTTGTGGAATATCGTTGAAATATTCAATTTAATATCTGTTGTTAATTTATATCGTTTCTATTATATTGTAGGTATATATGTAGGTACTACACAACTTTTGGCTTTAAAATAATCCCTATATTATATTATACTCGTCCTTGAACAGAGGTGGTCATATTTTAATCTACTTAAATATTTCCAACATTATTGCGTGTGCTGTCAGTTGCAAATGTCGTCGATTTTCCTTTTCAATTAGTGTGCGTACTGCGTTAACAACGCTGATCCCTATATTATATTATCTAAACCGGTCCGCATACGTCTGCACAGTAAAGGGGGCAACATTTCGAGAAAACTGCGAAAGTTATTTTCAATCCACATAAGAATTATTCTTAAACCATGATAATGAAAATCCGATACACCTCCTAATATAATATGATTATTTTCAGGGATCGCCTCACTGCCAAGGACTGCTTGGAACACGGTTGGTTTCACAGAACGTTGACGATGACAACGTTGACGTGTACGACGCCTTCGAGGATATTTAGTGGACAGGACGGCGGCGGCAGCAGCAGCAGCAACGCGTCCGATTCGTCGATCTGCGCAATAGTGACCAACGCTCTGTCAGACGTCGTAGACCGCGTCACTGCCGCTACCAGCACCCCCGTGACGACCGCCGTCAAACACCACCACCAACAACAACAACCACATCACCAACACCAACAACAACCACATCACCAACACCAACAACAACAGAAAAAGTTTGCCGCCCTGACCAAGAGCTGCGACAACTCGCCCGTACCAGCGATGAGCGCGTCTCGGCGCAAGTCTTTCAAGGACAACATGGAGTCACTGGTCAGGCGATTGGACCGTGAACTGGCCGACAGCTGCGAATTTATGGTCAATGGATCAAATCCGTCGCCTCCACCTACCACCACGGCCGTCAACACCACATCATGCCGGACCCTGAGCCGCGCCAACGGCACGCAGACCATGCCCGTCGGAGGACTGGCGCGTGTCGATGGCCGTGACATGGTGCCGTTTACGTTCCGCAGGGTTTACGTGGTGGACGAACCGTCGCCGCCGCCTTCACCGTCATCTCAGCTACTTCACCACCCGGAATACCACCACCGGCCGCGGGCACCGTCAACGTCGTCGACGCCGAACAGCAGCAGCGCCGACACCTCGTCGGTGAGTGACTGCAGCAGTGACACCGTCAGTGAGTTCTCAATCGATTCGAGTAGCGACCGGTCCAGCATCATATCGCTGGAAGACTCGCTGGACCATCCGTCATCCTCATCATCCTCATCCTCCTCGTCTTCCTCTTCGTCGTCGTCGTGGTGTCGTTCGTCATCCGCCGACCTGTTGCAGCAAACCCGGAGGATGGGAAAAATGTCCGCGTCGTGTTTCAACGTCTGGGACACTTCCGGCGGAGATCGTAGAAAATGGCCGAAGGAGTGCAGCGGTGCTGTGGCCCGAGCCATGTCGCAATTCGCCAACGGGTGCGGTGACTGCCGTCCGGCCGCCCGACTCCGGGTGTTCGACGACAAGACCGGTGGCGGTGTCACGAACGCGGCCGGACCACGGGACAACCGGTGCGTGGGCCTGGAACTGATGCGCGAGCGCAACGGCAACGTGGTGGTAATACGCGAGATCAAGGCCAACGGCGGCAGCGGCCGATACGCCCGGTGCAGCGAGCTCAAGTGCGAAACGGTGCAGTCACGGATACGCAAACTGCAGGTGCATCGCGCCGGACCCGCCGTCCGAACGGTGCTGGACAAGTCGTCGTCATCGACGTCGTCGCCACTGTCGTCGTCGGACCTGTTCTGACAGCCCGCCGCCCGACCCTCCGCCGCATCTAGTCCGCAGCAACGACCTTATTGTTATTATTATTATTATTATTATTATTATCACACGGTTATTTTTCTTTTTATTTTACTAATATTATTATTGTTATTGTCTATTTGGTCGCCGCCGCTGTCTTTCTATTACCTTTCTTCGACGGACGGTGGTGGACGCCGAATTCGTTTAGACTCTCATCCCCTGTCGTGCTCGAAACTTGATAATTATACGCGTTTTAGCCTGCTCGTTAACTATTAAAATATTATATGATAGGTACTAATAACATGTTGAATGTAACACGTTTGTATGATATAGGTATATATATGCGATTCTTCGTCTATTTTCCCATTTTAGTAGTCTCTTCACAAGCACCGTCTGCTCTATATAAACGCGTTTATGATTACTATTACTATTATTTTTTTTTTTAACTTATTCGAAAACAAATTATGATTTATGATATATTGTCAGCATTGTGTTTATAATATGAACTGATTTTTGAAAACTATCTGCACATGTATATGTTTTTTTTTCTTATATAATTTTTTTAATTTAGTTAACTACTCTTTATGATAATATATAATATATAATATATATTATATATATATATATATATGTGTGTGTGTGTGTGTGTGTAATAATTTATAATTCCAAATGAATAATGATTATTATGTGAGAAAATGTGATAAATTGCTCAAAACTTAAAACTCTAACGTTTGTTATTTGAAAAAAAAAATACATTGATTTATCTTGAACAAAGCAACCAATTTATTTATACAGACGTTTTTGTTTTATTTTTTTTTTGTATATGTACATTGAATCTAGCAAAATTCAAAATTAAATTTAGAGAAAATATGTATTATTAAGATAATACATAGACTTTGTTTTTTTTTTTTGTATATTGTATAAATATATAAGCCAATTTAAGTTAACTTTTATACGTTTTGTATTAAATAATAATTGAATACAAATTTGTTCTTATTAAAATTTGTGTAAAGCTAGTCAAAATAAGATTTTTTAAACAAATAATATTATATATTATTTCATAATATGTTATATTTTTGTTTAAATTCATTGTTTTAAGTATTGTCATTTTATCGTATAATGTATGATTATGATTATTATTTTCTCTTTTGAATTTAAAATTAAAGAAAATCATTAAACCGAAAACATTGTTTACTTTTTTATTACCAGTCTAAACTAAACATAATATCTTGCAATTGTGTTAAATAAAAAAAAAGTTAGATTCTTGAGAACTAATTCCATTAAAAATTTTTATTTAGTATTTTTTTATTTTTGCTGCAAGGTTCGTTGCTCCAAACAAAATTCATAAATTGATTTTGTTTTTATTATTATATTTATTATTCTACTCCATAATTAACAATACTACATGTATGCAAGTGTTATCATATAACATATTATACAGATCCACTGTTTTCTTTGATTTTTGTTATGCTCACAAACAAATTTTTCAAAACTAATTTGTTTCTGAACTCAATTGAAGCGATTATTTCAGAAACCCTTCATACGCCAAAATGGTAAAAATGTATTAAGTTCAGATTATTGTTCTATGAAATAAAACATTTTGTTTTATCGAAATCTTAAAATTTGCACTTAACGGGTTTCTGAAATAATTACTTCAATTTAAGTAATACATGTTTGAATTTTTAAGCTTGATGTGTTCTGATCACTCGGAGTATTTTTATTATGCTTATTAGGTTAGGTATGTGTTAGGTATATTGAACATAATATTAAAACAATAGTTAAACCTAGCCTAACTATAATAAAATATAAATGTTTGTATAATAGTATACAATAATAATGAATTGGCATATTATACCTGGGAGAGGGTGATCCTACTGAGGGTATTATAATACATTTTCTCATTATTATATAATATATTGGGGAATGTTTGTTATAAATTATAATGATATTTTTATTTTTATTTTACATTATAACTAATGGGTAGGTACCTAATCAAAAAATATTCTTTTGAGTTTTTAGTTTTGCTAATTGCCTCTATCTGGGTATGTTGGTGTTTTAATTTTAGTATATGTGATTTGATAATTTTCGTATAATTAAAGTTGAAATAATTTCCACAATTTTTAATCGCTTACAATATTTTATTTTATTTATGCTTGTAAGCTATAGATTGAAAAAGTGGTTGTGCTTGTTCGTTTAGAATAAGCTAAGAACGCTTATGTAGTTTAGGTAACGGTATTACATATTTTTATATTTATATACTGTTAATAAGGAAATGGCTATACACCAGCTTTTATACTAGTGAATGATAGATATATTGATATTTAAAAGATTTTATCAAAAATTAGATTTTATTTAAAAATGTTTGATATTTTGTTTCTGATTAAAATAATGTATCTATTTATAAATTATAAATTATAAATTTAGTATTGTATTATTGTGGGATAATGTAGGTAATGTGGGCTATAGAATTTCAAAAATTACTCAGGAGTTGAATAAATATTAAATAGTGTAATATTATAAGAAAACTCTTTAAATTATTCTGCGACAGAAATGTGCCCATATTGCCTATATAATGCGCCGAGCCACGGTAAATTGTCAACGTCTTATCACAAAATATATCTGACATGATATCTTTGACATCCATGGTCTGTAACTATTTTTTTGTCTCAATCACTTTGGCACAGAGCATATTGTTATATTATTGTTGTATCCTTAAGACTTGAATCAATGAATATAATAGGAAACACGATTATGAGGTAAGCTCCGATGTTATAAAAGTACATTTTGTTTCAAAGTTGTGTGTTTCATGCTAAACTGAATATTTTTGAAAAAATGAAATCTTTATACAGTACTAACTGTGTTTGACTTTCTATCAGTAATATATAATAATATAATGCATCTAGTATGAGCACGTTTTTATTCAATTACTAAAGTTTAGTCAAAAAATAATAGAATGGAAGTATTTCTACTACATGTGATAGGACTATTCGAGTATTTTTAGACTTTGATATTGCACTAAACTATAATGATAAACTCAGAATAATATTTATTATTTAACATTTTAATTATGTACTTGGTATAAATAATACTACATACTTTTAATAACAAGTGTATAGATTATTATTGAAAATGGTATTGGTTTTAAACTTTTACAATAAATATTCTAATTAACTATTTTACTCAAATGAAAAACCACATAAATCAGGCCAAACATGTTGATTTTTTTATTTGATGTGTTTAATCGATACAAATAGAATTATGAAGTATAATCAGTTAAATAATAAATTCATTTTTGAAAGAAATGTGTTGTATAAAAATGTTATCACTTGGTAACAACTTAAAATAAATATCAACCTTGTTAATATCATAAAAGATATTTATTTTAGGCCTATTAAAAACCACGATTTCGTAAATAAATGACAGAACTCAAAGAACTTTTCAACAATCCTTTATCCATTGCACACATCCTTTCCAAAGAAATAAACAGTTGTGCAAATTTCAATTTATCCGATGATTAAATTGCCTATAATATGCATTTCCGTTTAAAGCCAGCCACTATAAATTATAGGTTTTACTAGATATACGAAATTAAATAATTTATTTTATTCTAACACATATCCTCTGTGATTTATTGTGTCATAGAACGCCATTTAAATAATATGTTAAACCCATTTTGATTGGTAAAAATAAGCTCATAAGTTAAAAGTAACATAAACGTCGCTCTAAATCAACTTTCTATCACATTACAAGTAAAACTGACATTTTTATAATTTTCTTTTTTCCAAAATTGTTACTCAACGATAACTTAAACTATCTAGATTAGTTTTGAAATTCATCGGGAATCCTCCCACCACAAAATTAAAAAAACAATTAAAATTTATATTGAAATAGCCATCAACATACCTATTCTATTAGTTCCAAAAAATACTCATTTTCGAAAAAATGTTATCTAGGTACCAATTTACCGCCGATCGATGTTCAATATATTATCTAACGAAGCATATTTTTATGGTTTTGCAATAATTATAACTAATACAAAAATAATAGATTTAAACCAATACTTAAAAGTGTAATTTTAATACTTATGTATATGTATAATATTATAATTAATAATACAATACGGAAAAATACCCTCCTCAATATATGAATCATGTATTCACGTGTTGTGGAGTTCACTGTCAAGTGTCAAACACATATTAACTAAATGTTTTAAATACGTAGACTCAAGAATCAAACACCACATACCATATCAATTAAGTGAAGCCTTACAACCTGTTCACCAATCAATTATTAAATAACAACAAATCATCAATTTTTTTAATGAAATCTAATTATATATCCTAATTTAAGCTTAAGTTAAAATTAAGCCATTTATAAAACAAATGTATAATAATAACTAATGGCCTAGTAGCTGATGTTTTTATGTTCATAAAAAAAATAAATAATACAATAATATATCGAAAGATTTTTCACATCATATATGTCTTTAATGCGAAAAAATTTAAGCTTAAGTTAAAATTAAGCCATTTATAAAAACATATAAAAACATTTATATCATAAATCATATTAGAATCTTATTAGTCACAATTTTTGTTTAAAAGGATAAGTGTAAAAACTAAAATTATCATAAATTAGAGTCCTTTCATTAACAGTGACACTGGGATGCCAGTTTTACTAGTTGCGCCACTGTACCCGACCACTCATTTAATTTGCACAACAAAATAATACAATTTACGTATATTATAATATAGGAAAAACAAATTATGAACATTACACATTAGATATATTATGGCTATAAGCTATTTAAAGTATTTATAATAAAATTAAAGAATTTACAAGTTATAATATGATAAAACCCACCTCTCTCTCTCCTCTGCAATATAAACGAGGGACAACGATACAAACGAATATGTTTATTTTTCACCTTAGCGCTTGCCCGTTGGTGCACACTTTGAAGTACCTACATGGCTACATCTAGTACCTATTTCAAAAACAATTTTGTTAAGTCTCTTATTATTATTTTATTACCTCAGTAAATCACTTTTATTTATGGTTGCGGTTTTAGGTCGTAGGTTGCGACGCGTATTTTTAGTTGTTTAATAACATATTTTGTTGATATATTATTATATTTGACGGGACGTTCATGAACTACACATTTAAGATTTAACTTTGGTTGATTTGGTAAACAGGCGTCTAAAATGGGGACACTATAATATTATATTAATATGATATTATACATTTACGAAAAGCGTGTACCTACTCCATATTGCGCCGACATTTTTCCCGCATCGTTTTCCAGTCCTGATTGTACAATATAAGTATATTATTATTATTACATTAAATCCAAGTATTATATTGTAACGACAATGATAAATAAGTTGATAATATCTTTTGTGAGTGGGTAGGCATAATTTTGGGTGGGTCACCTTTTTAGGGCTACGCACGTATGCAAAAGATTTGTGTTATCAAGATAAGGTTAAGTAAGTAGTTATGCATGGTACAATATTCCTCTCTGGCTATCTGTTTCAGAAAAATGAAAATTTAAGTAATCAGGTATAACTATATAAGCTGACGTGACGACTTTATAAGTAAAATATATACCTAGTATTATCAGGGAATTCGGTGATTTTGAATTGCATGCCGACAAAAGAAAAAAGTTAATTGCTTACAAGTTTAATGCCGACATACGAGTAGTTCAAAATCAGATAATAAAAATTATATTAATCACACCTGTTATACCTACTCAAAATAGTTTAAAATTGAAACTCATTATAATGTAAAAAATGTAAAGTATAATGTTCTAATAGCATAGCAAATCTAGGCGATTTATACAGAAAAACCAATTCATTAAATTCCATAGAATATTTCTTTGCACAATGACAGATCTCGTGCATCATAATTTATTTATGAATTCATAGTGACGTCTTGGTAATTTTGCGGAACAGACGATGTCGAATCGTTATTATACGCGTATAAAAAGATATTTTCATATAGCTATAAAATATAATACAGGCACACAACAGATGTCAACGACGCAACGTTAATTAATAATAATAATGAGAGGTTGATTTCGTGTGGAAAATGATACTACTGCAAATAAAAAATGAAATAAAAATAAAAACTGCGATTTTATAATTTTAAATATTATTAACAATCGCGTGAGGAGCACACGTGTAATGAGAAACTCGATTTAAGAGGATGATTCAACAATTAAAATATAATTATTATTTTACTATAAAACGCCTATCAATACGCAATCCGTTGATCTTGTTCCTATATACAAGGGCATACTTCAAACTCAGAGATACCTGTAGTTTCTTTGACTTTAACATCTGCGTCGATCAGAATAATATATATAATATTGTAGAATATATTATATATTATGATATAATATTATATATATATACTTATACTTTAATATACCGGGGGATTCATTTAACGTAAGACACTCCTTATTCAAAAAGTATTATTGTTTTTGAAAATATTTTTTTACATGGTTTCAATTAGTCACAAAACAACGTTTTTTAAAAATGTATATACAACATTTTGTGGGATAACCGCGTACCACTACAGCCCACTCATCTAAACTCAAAATAGGTATTTATAACTCATAAGCTACTCGTCCTAAATTCTATTTTTATGTATCGAATAGTACTTAGAAAAATTTTTTGATTTGGAAAATGAAATTAAAACTGTTTGTTGTCATTAAAAAATTAAATAATTAAAAAAATGTCAAGGATAAAAAATATATGTTATTTTTTTAAATATTGTTTTTTTACGACTAGAAACCATGTAAAAAATGTTATTTCAAAATTATTTCTACGATTTGAAATATTGAGTGTTCAATGATTAAATAATCACCTGGCATAGGTATATGGGTATAATAATAATAATAATAATATTTTCTTTATTACGGAAATAAATTCCAATTACAGTTTTTTTTTTCTATAATAATATGTATATAATATTATATTATCTAAATACATTTTCGGTGATTTATATATAACAATAATAATAATATAAATAATAAGAATAATAATAGTAATAATAATAAAAGAAGAAATAGGTATTATTTAGTATTAATATCATACATTATAATATTTAAATTTATAAAATAAAAAATAAGATGAAATAAAAACGAGATATTTATTATGCTTCTATTGAACTATTATAGTAGGTACCTAATTTGTAATGTATTTCTTAAAACATTTGCCATAAACATATTTAAAGAATTACAAAAAAAATCAATATTTTTTATTGAGTTACCTGCGGACATTAAAATATTGGATGGAGAATTTTGCATATAATTTTTAGTTGAATGTTTTGTGTAGAATAAATTTGAGGATCGGTAGTTTATTGTATTTATTTTAAAATTTATTTTTTGCAGTAATGTTGGACAATCAATCATATTATTTATTAATATAACCATAGATAGTATATAAATATGTATTATCTATGGTTATAACTTATAATAAGTTTAGGCAAAAAAGAAGACAACGATTAACCAAATATAAAATATATTAGTAAATACAATAGTAAATTAGTATGCAAGATACAAAAAGACTGATCAACAGGCCGGCGGTTATAGAGATTATATAAAGGCTGAAGAATATTTACGAGGCTGGATGAATATTAATATTAGATATATTATTATTCATGCATCGCAGATAAAAATTGTTTCAAATTAATTGATCAACTATCACCATCATCACACATATGGTGAGGTATATTTGATTATATTTACATTTTTCTCAACAATTATACAGATATTCAAAATATTAAAGCATACATCATATTCGTAAGGACTAAGGTCCTGAGATACGTTCGTCACAACAACTTTGACGACATCGCACATATTATTATTATGAAGATGTCGAAATAATCTGAGTGCATATAAGTACGTAATTGGCAAAAATTATATTATTTTTTATACAATGTACATGCGTTGTTGTTTGATCAAACGGGTATAAGAAAGTAGGTAATATAAACGGGTATAAGAAAAAGTAGGTAATATAAAAACACTGACTCTCGCATACACATACACACAAACACACACACACACGTCACGTCAGCACGTGCGTATAAAAGTATAGCCGTATAGGTAATAGGTATGTCCATGAATTAAGCATGTTATTCATAATTACCATTCATGTACCTACCCACAACACTTATGTCAACAATTAGAAAATAATTTAATAATTGTTCACAGTGTTAGTTGATATTATTCTTTAGTTATACCAAATGTATTACATAAATGTAATATTAATGGTAGATATTACAAAATTAGGAAATCGATTTTTGAAGTTGGCTATCACACATGCAGAATTGTTTTTATATACAATTATATAGATTAGATGAGTAAACTTTTTATATAAGACTTAATTTTGTAGCATTTTAAAATGCAAATATTAGAAAATTAAATATGAAAATATTGCTGAAAGTATTCACTGAAGTCGAAAATGTATTATACCAAATTACTATAAGTAGATTCAGCATTCGTTGGCATTATTTATAGGGTAAAGAGAGAGAGGTCAGAGGTGAGAAGCTCATTCTCGCAAAAAATAATTAATTAATAATGTTTATTTTATTTATCTTAGTAGGTACTCCTCAAATTGTGTCTGTGATAGCTTTAAAATCAACATTTTACCAAATAAACTGCTATAATAATGATAATGGTCAATATTATACAAGATACATTTAGGTGTATTATATTGTGAAACATAAGTGATTTACTTGATAACTATTAGCGTGTTAAAGTACGTAATATTAAATACTATAATGTTAATTAGTTTTATTAGAATATGAAAATCACAAACGCGTTTGGTCACAACGTTTCGAAAGCATGCGGCGTACGCTTGCAATAAAATAAGATTTTTACGTGTAATTGAAGGTTAAAAGGTATAATAATTGTATTTACACCTGTTTCATTTATTATTTTGTTCTGTTTGTTTTCTTGCAGATGTTAGCACGGACGTAATATTCTTGAAAAAATGTGTATGTATAGAATTGGCCCAAAATTATTTTACAGTTGTTGGCCTCGAAAACATATTTTTAAAACAGAATGGTCATTGACCATATTATTATCAATTATAATATTTTCGACATAGGTACATGCAGTGGCGCCGACTTGTTTTTCATTTGGTGGGCCAAAGTATAAAATTAGTTACCACCACCACCCACCACCCACATGATTATATTGTAAATTGAACTATCACAAAGCAAACACTGGGGCGAACCGCCCCATAAAAAATACGCGTTCGGTGCCACTGGGTACATGCATTATTTTATTATTAATATGACGTGTGTGATGGATGGTCTAAAATGTTAATCAAACTGACAAAATATGGTTTTATTATGACAAGTATCAAACCTTACGTTGGTAATATACAACCATGTACCAATACAATATACAATATATTGATAGCAAGATTTCTAGGAATACTTAAAGAAAATTAATATATCCAAACAATAATGAATAAATTATTCATATTTTTTTTTTTTTTTTTTTTAATTTATATCGAATGATTACTGGGCCTCACTGAGAAAAACTCAAATATATATAAATTATATCATATATAAATTATTAAACTAACAGAAAGTGAAGAGTAAAAGTGATTCTAATAATAAATATATTTTTATTTAATTAAACACAAGTTGATTTAGAAGCAAAAGCTGGAAAAGATCTTCATTCTAAGAATTTTTTATTCTAGATTCACGAACAGCAGATAAAATGATTGTCGATTGATGATTAAAAAAGAAAAAAAGAAAAAAATATACAAAAATAGTCGTAAATGGTCAACAGTCTTCCAGCCCCCTCGATAAAAAAAATGAACGTTTTGAAATTTTTTGTTAATATTTATAGCTCACTATATTCGTAAGAATCCACAGGACAAGTTTCGATATTCACACGACAGCTGGTATAATAATTAGAATCCTGAATTTCGATGATGAATGACTTGCTATAAATTAAAATATGATTTTCGACTTCACACTTTTTTGCACACAAAAAATACTATTGCCGCTTCACTTTGCAGCCACACAACGACGTGTCAGCAATCCACCGTGGGTTTTTAAATTTAAAGTCATACGACGGTTCAACAGTATATTTTTTAAACTAAAAACGGTTCGTAATTTCCTTTTCACCATTCATTTATAACATGACAGAGATGGATACCTACGTGGAAACTTCAAAATGCCAGCGGTCGTATGAATATGCCAATTAGAATCGATCCGTATAGCCGACAAGCTATATCTGGTCGCTGATCGTAGGATCACGGCCGGGATAACCGTAACGGTGCAGACATGGGGAGAGTATCCGTCGTCACAAGGGTTGAGAATTGACTCACCCGTGTACCAGAGCATCGTGAATATTTCCTCATCAATGGTACCATATTTTCGTATGACTGCAGAGATGGACGCTCTCGCGGAAACGCCAAAAATTTCTGAAACCTCCGCATGTTCGCTCCTTGATTGACGCGCTGGACTTGGCCGTCGATCGTAAGATCTCCTCGACTGTCAGGCTACCGTTGCGGCGTGAACATTTCCGGTCGTCCACAGAGCTGAGACTTTAGTCACCCGTGTACAATGGAGTTAAGAGTGAAGACTGTCCCACCCGTGCCAGCGGAAATCCTACAGAAACCTGCATGATCGCAAATCCACATATGGAAGAGGTCGAAAAGATTCACTTGGAAGCGAACGTTTAACGCTGCGCGCAGCAGTTGTTTCTAGGAGAGTTTTGTGTACGAATAATATTTACCAAATTCGACCATCTTCCCTACCATCGTGGTCACAGCTGTGTTACCAGTTACCGCCGGCCACCTGCAGTTTTTGGAGTACCATTGTGCCAGGCCCGTCAAAACGCGTCTCCCGCTGTGTTCACCAAACAGTTCGTCCAACTCCGACTCCGTTCAAGTTCGTCATTGTGCACGTTCGCACGTCTAACTTTTTCGTCATCACGTTTGCGCCCGTTAGTGCGTACTTCGTGTACCGTCGCGCTTTGGCTCTTCACCGCGTGTTTTGTCCAGCGCCGTCGCGCTTTGGACTTCGCCGCGTGTTTTGTCCGGCGCCGTTTGGTTTTATCCCGACGTCCATCACTCGTCCCGTTACGTTTGCATACTCGTGTTTTGTCAAGCCATCGTTTTGCGCTTGTCAAACGACACGTAACGTGGTTTTTTTGTTTATTGGTCGACAAGTCGATCAAAACTTGGGTGCAGCCCCAAACCGCGTGTACAGACGACGTGTCATGCCATATTTTATGTGTAAAAGTTGTTGTTTCTGTTACTGTTGCGTTCGTTACGTCGTCGTTCTGACTAGTATACCTATCAGACGATGCGTCTCGTTCTTTACACGCTTAATCAATTATTTTTCACCCGGCATAGTTGGTGTGCGCCGTGTCCTCCCCTATTAGATGTCAGATGTAATGCAGTAAGTACACTTTTATTTGCTGTCCAATGCTTTCTGATACCATTAACATGTGTTCATACAATTATGTTTATGTGTTTTAGAATTTTACATCCTATTTAAATAAGTACCTGAGTTGTAATCACATGTAAATTGTATTATTTTAATATTAGATTAGCTCAAATGTATTTAATATTAAAATCTGCATGTGCAACTGTGCAATTAACATAACATAATATGTTAATAACGCGTATTCAAAAATATTTAGCACTTTGAAAATGTGATGTTTAATAACGCATTACAACAATAAATATGGTTTAAATATGTTTTTTTTTTCAAATTAAGATTATATTATTCTTTATCGAGTTATCTATATAGCATTATAGTATAAATATTAATTCTTTTTCGTTACCAATATTAAGTTTAAACCGATAATTTGAATTTAGTGGGACATACTGGTTTGTGAATACAAACATTACTAGGTAGTAACTAGTAACTCCAGATCACTTCTGTTTTTTGTTCTAGTATATAAAAATGGTTGTTACTGTTATTGTTATTTTATTATTTTGTAACTACTATATAACTACTTAATCGTATTTTATTTATTACATTTTCTTATAGATGATGCTTAATCATAATTAATTTTGTTTTATTTGAAATGTTTTGATATTCTTCGGTTATATTTGGTTACGAAAAAAATAAACAATTAATATAAATACAGATTTTTAAAAAGAATCCATTCTTTACCGGTTATTTATTAAGTTTTTGGTAATTTAGGTACCTATTTGAGGTTCGAATATTTTTGAGTTCATCCTAATTTGTGATACTTTTATTGAATATTAACTGTTTGGATTTGAGTTCACAGTATATAACGAAAATAAAATATATTATTCTGAATACCATACGCATAAGTTAATTATTGTGTAATTAAGATAAATTATACCTAAAATAGTACATAATAATTCATAATTATAATGCGTCATGCGTTATGCGAAAGAAACTATATATATAAAAAACGTCATTAATAATTCTTATAAATAATATTTTCCCGGTTGACGCGTTTTCTTCGAATGCTGTAAATATTATATACTAATACTACCTTCTATCAAGCATTATTATTTTTTTTTTTTAATCGTAAGTATATTATACTTATAAAATTATCATACTAAAAATCACATTATGAAACTATTTTTATACATCGTTATTCATACGGAAACATTTTGTTAATAATCAAACAATTAATAATATTGAACAAGGTATTTTACAAGTTTTTTTTTATAATACATGCTATTAATAGCTAATAATTGATATAGATTAATTACATTAAGCCACTAATCATAAATCCAAAATATTAAAATATAATATGAAATATCTAAAATAAATAGCCTTTTTTTCCTCATCTATAATGATCACAATTTTATTATTATGTCACCAATGGAAATTCTAGCTATTATTCGATTATCGTAATCTAAAACGAAATTCAGTTACCCTATAAAAACTTATATATATGGATTGGAAAATAAGCTTATTAAAACACCCTACGAGTCTCAAGGAATCCTTTTGATATAACTTTTATTACAATCAGTCCATTAGTTTCTGAGATTAGTCATTAGTCAAAGCTCATTTCACGTTTAAGTAGGTAACTATATAAGAGATTACATGTTTTGCAAAACCAAATTGTAAAAGATAAGATAATTTAAATGTCATAGGTCATAGGTATAGAATTAACATTACTTGTATATGTTTCAGAATTAACTGAATAATAGCAGGTTAAATGAATCATCCTGTAAGTACTTTAGGTAATTGGCAAAGCTGTGCATTGTGCAATAATGCTCGTACAAAATATAGGTATATGCATGGCTCACATTAAATTTTATGTTAAAACCTTCGCTTTTATCCATATGGTGGGCATGGACCAATTACGCCAAAACAAAATTTGTATTTTAGGGTCAATATACCAATTGCGTCTCTTATATTTTACGGTAAATATACCAATTGAGCTTGTATTCAAATTTGCCGCCTGGCGGCTATCTTCAGATTTAGAAATATTGTTTTTTGATCTAATTCCATCAACTTCAACATAAACACACTAAAATGCTTGAAAATTAAAACTTATTTATTGATCAACTGATTACTGGTTAGAGTGACTGGTTATAATACACTTTATAAAGGTATCGGGAATTTTATAAAATGTTATTATTATTACGGACATTTGATCACGGAAATATGCAT
>NC_042496.1:26191503-26198761 GCF_005508785.2 Acyrthosiphon pisum
GAGAGCTGCTCTGTTCCGAGTGACCCATAACTCAAATGTGTATCGATTGTATCGTTGGTAATGCGGTGCTGATTCTAGTGGACATGCTTCCCAGCGACCTGATTCATAGTGTATCAATAGATGGATTATACTATTTAAACTACTTTTAAATCTAAGTAATGAAAACGTTGTTTCAAAACGATTTTCAATCCCAAAACAGACATTTTGAAAATTTTTGTGCAAAAATGTTACTC
Source organism: Acyrthosiphon pisum (assembly GCF_005508785.2). NCBI lineage: Eukaryota > Metazoa > Arthropoda > Insecta > Hemiptera > Aphididae > Acyrthosiphon > Acyrthosiphon pisum. Next base: position 26,191,737 of record NC_042496.1, read on the forward strand.
AACGTCGCCGTAAACTATCTATCTTAGTTTTGAAATTCACCAAAAAAATAAAAAAAAAACGTAAAATATGTAATAAAAAGCCTATACAACATGTGTCACCAGCGCCTACCTATGTATGAAAAAAGTAACATTTTCCTAATTTTTTTATTTTTATCAACGTAAAGATCTCCATTTAAATAATTGGTAAAGTCTGGTTTGAGGCGTCAGACTAAGATCTTAGTACTTTTAAATCTAATAGGCATTATTGAGTAGTTGCGTTCTCCGACTGCAGTCGTCGTCGTGAGTCCACGTGGGAAGTTATCGTTATACACGGCATAATAATGATAATAATAATAATAATGGTATAATACGCATATATTTGCCGACTTAAATATCATGTTTAAACGATGGCTGATATATAACTAAGTATATAGTTTTCGCGGACTATCGTAGCTATATTATGAACAGTGACGACGCGTGATGTATGTATAATATTATTGTAATTTAGGTATACGGTATCGTACTATAGCTTCCTACACGGGCCAAGCCCCCCGGAGTACGGTGTGTGTGTGTAGTGCGCGATAAGGGGCGGAGTTTGTGGCCCTGGGCTAAATTTGGTATATTATAGAGATGTATGGAAAAAATGTTTTATTTTCTACGATCGCGAGTAAAAATTTTTTGTAAATATTCATGGGAAACACACGTCCCGGTATTATATGTGCAGATAAACGGTCGCGCTCGCTATATATCTTACGTTTACAAACACTATCTCTATATACTATTATATACGTATATCTACCAATATATATGCGTGCAGTTGTGTGATACATCAGACGTCATAAATCGTGTCTACATGGCGATTAATAAAAAAAAATTGTATATATCCATACACTTGTCCCACGCCCATATTCGTCGCGGGATTATCTAATTATATCCAAGAGCCATTTGTGTGCGCGAGATATATAGGAGCCGAGAGCGAATTTAGAGGGACGCAAATCGTGTATATGTGTACGTTCCTACCTTTATATATATATATATATGCATAATTTAGTACATGAATTATTCGAGCGTTGGCTGCGGGCGGAAAGCGAAAAAAAAAATTGGCGTTTTTACGCGGAGGACTCGAGTCGTATAAAAGGACATGACGTTAAGATAAAATTGAATAAAATGTACGAGAAAAAAACGATGTTAAATATCCGTTTCTCTCTCTTCCTCTCAAACCTATTATAAAAACATAATAATATATTAAATCGGCTCTAATAAGTTTAATGTATATATTAATATCAATGTAGGTATATTATATAATATACATTATACGTTCGAATATTTTACCTAACATTTGGTTAACTCAAAACTCTACCCGTTTATCCCACACGCGTACCAATACCTTTATTTCTAATTAATATACGATATTATACCTACTTGAAAATGTCGCAAAAATATAACGCTGTGCTTACTACTTAATATTATAAATTGCTGTATTAAAGTATCTCAATTTATAATTTATTATAAAATAACGAAAATTGGATCAACGTTATTATATTACCTATATACATATAACTAAGATGAAAAAAAAAATACTGTCTAATCTGATTATATACTTACGACTTAACGAATACCGGATTTGCGTGCTACATCGTTAACTGCGGCGATATCTTTCTACCTGGTACATTTTGATGGGACACCATAATACAGTAGTGTAGTATTAATCATAAAGTGAGCATGTACGATAACAAACACTGTGAGACACCTTATAGCTAGAGAGTACAGACGGACTATGAAGATAAATCGTATGTAACACTTACTTCATATTAGCTGTCCCGCCCGGCGTAGCCCGTGCAAAAGATCAATTTTTTTAAACTTCTATATAGAAACGCGCCTCATAATATTATGTACCTTCGAACGATGTCAAGGAGCTTACAAGCAACAAATAACTATAATATTAATGGACTGACGTACGATGCACATATACACGCACATTGTACTTACTCAGCAGCCCGATCTTCCTTTGGGTTATCAAATATAAATAATTAAAAACACAGTTGGCTGCACTGCTGAGTCGTGCACATGCACTTTATGTTGAAAAGAGACAACGTTATCAGTTAAATTGTTGTGGGAAAGAGAGGTCCTGCAACCGTTACTATTTTGTGCAGCAGTATCTTATAGTATAGATAGAAGAAGAAAAAGATAATAATATATTAATATAATATACTATATAATATGCAATATGCATAATAATACTTAAAGTAAGGCCATGAGTGATCGGTGTTTTCGATATCTTGAAAATACGCATTGACCCCCATGTAAGTATACTATTTTGCCCCGTATTCCTACAATTTTTTTTTATATACTTTAGGTAACATAATATATTTGGTATTTATATGTACATACTATTATATACCTACGTATATATGGTACGCTTGATATATATTAAACCGTTTCTTTAAGCAATTTATTAATATTGTAATTATATCATCTGTTGGGTGTGTATTTGTATCATTATAAAATAAATTATAAAATCTAATTAACTCGAACTACTGAAAATACGCCACGCGTAGTTAATAGTTATAAAATAGGTACGTTACAGAATGACAGAACACAAATTGTTGACAGCGCAAATGCATAATAATTGTAAAAATACCCACGCGTGGTTTCAAAAATTGTGTCTGCATTTTAAAAACATGACATGTCCTCTATATTGAACGATACATCAACATATCATTATTACCTACTAGGTAGTTTAAAAGTTCAAAAGTATGGTAGGTGCAAAAATGTATGATTATTCGGATAATACATATTATACTACCTATTTAATAAAAAAATCGGCTCAACGTTTATTTTGTAGGCTTGTAACATAAAAATTATTAAAATTTATTTTCTAAAATCATTGAACTATCTGTCAAAGGTTAATACTTTAATCATCTACTATCTACTATCTCTCAATAATTGATTGCCCACGTAAAAAGGTGTACCTACTTTTCCAATATTTTCTCTTTTTACGTACCTACCTCATTTAAAAACCAACTGCGACAACAATCTTACATATTATAATTATTATCCCGTCGTTGGATATCAGTTGCAGCCATTCAATATTAATTATCTTCGGAATATAATTTGTTTGTATTTTGTTTCGTTAATAATAAAACTAACAATACAATTTAATTATATGCCACGGTGTAGTGTAAGTATATTTTATTATAATAGATTGATTAGGATAAAAACGTTTTCCTTAAAATAATCGAAACCTAAACGCCCACTATTGTACGATTTAGTTAAATTTCGAAGGCGTCATCACGATTTTAAGTTGAATGTACATTATTATTATATAGTCATTTATAGATCGTAACCACGTCGCATAATATGCAGGTAACCGTGGAATAAGACACACGAGCAAATTGTCTTCGCACTTTACACTGTTATACAAATTCGATTAAAATGTCAATGATTTATACATATTAGATGTTGTACGTATAATATTATACATATTCAGTACAGAGTACAGACAGATATAATATATTTATTATATATAGGTATATCAGTATATGTGTATTCTATGTTATGTGGTCAAGTTCGTCCCACACTACTCAATATAATATTATATTATACTGAATATTATTCTATAGGTAGGTAGGTACCTATATACTATTTGTATTTTAATTTACACTTTCTTTTTTTTTTAATTAACATGCGCTCATTCAAATTCATCCGATGATTTATGTGTGTGTGTGTATAGTGTGTGCAAAAATATATAATATGTTCAATTCAATTTAAAATCAGTTTTTCCTACGCAACAATGAGCACATCACATATAAAATGTATAGTCAAATATATACTGCAGCCCGCGTTATAAACGATCATAGAACGGGAGTATAATAATAATATCTATATAATATTATTTATTATAACTACTTACTCGTCGTTTCTTGCGGTATATTATTAATTCGAACGTTGTAATAACAGACAACCTGCAGTATTATAATAGGCATATTACTGGTATCCATTTAGTTAGTACCTATTCTATATTTTTCATTAAAAACTTTAATTGAAAAATTGCACCTTTTAATTATTACAAAATATGATATTTATATACAGTTAAACCTACTGGCTACTATTATTGGTTCTCACCGTTATATTAGGTGTTCCACTAAAGCTCTAAAAGAAAAAAAAATACATAACACATTATATATTATAACATGTATTTATCGTGGATTTATTATAACATTTGTTAGATATTAAAAACTATATTTGAACTCAATTTTGAAGTGTGTACAACTTGTTCAATTACAATGCGACTTGTTGTTTAAGAAAAATAAATACTAAACAATTACTTAACTCATAAATATTTATTATTCATTGGTATTCGGTATTAACTATTATTCTTTTACCAAATTATCATAATGTAAAATCAATTGCAGAAATGCAGTTAATGCTATTACATAATTCTCAAAACATGTATACCAACTATTATAATATTTAAGTGAAATAATAATCTTTCGTCGTATTCAGAATGTACGGGCCCCTTCCCCCTCCACAGTAAAATAATCAAAATTTGATTTGGCAGCAATGATATTATGTTAAAATTATTTTATTGAATACTAGGAATATTTAATGATGATTTTTTAAGTTAATTTTTTTAACTTTTAAAACGCTCTATATAGATTATATAGGTATTCTAATGTATTATGTTAGGTACCATAAAATATTTTTAATTAAGAACCTACATTTTTTACCCAATTAAATCAAGATCATGAAGACAGAAGACTAGAGATATCTAAAATTCATGGTCATGATTAAACGAAAGTATATTATAACAGGGTTTTTTTTTAGTGTGCAGTGAGACACATTTTGTGCAGTGAAAATTGTTACTTTGTGCAGTGCAAAAAAAGAATTTCAGGATGATATATTTTATTGTATATTATAAAACAATAATTTAGTAAACTTTAAAATAAAAAAATAAATGTTTTTATTAAAATTAAAAATTGTTTATGTTATTCATAATTATACTATTTTTTTTTTAAATAAACCTTTAAGCACTTGTAGCGGTGGTAAATAGTTATATAATATAATAATTAATATGAACAATCTAATTATAAATAAGAAAAGCGGACAAGAACTGAATAATCAATCTATACAATTAGAATACTTATAACTAAATTTAAATTACAACAGTAAAATATAATCTGAAATCTTTCAAGTATTAAAAATCACCAAATCTGAATTTCTTTTTCATTTCTATAGTTATACGATTGCCTTCTGTATAGAATATGTCCCTTTTTATATTTACTGGCGTTGAGTTGTAGTTTTTGGACCTATATAATCTATGAATTTTTAACCAAACGCTTTTCTAAAATACTCCTGACATCAAGAAATCATCAGAATACATTCTGACATCAAATGCCCTATTTTCTCTTTTAATAACCTTATTTATATCCAGAAAGGATTCAAAGTTTTTAATTTTATATACAATAGTTATTTTTTTATATACAGACTCAAATGGTAACACATCTAATATCTTAAAGTTTTCTTTAGTTGAACCAATTAAAGTATTTTTACTTAAACATATACTAACAATTTTTCTTTGTAAAAGTTGTAGTGGTCTAGACGCATATTGATTCAGTCAAAATTATCATTTTTACTATTATTTCATGTTTGATGTATAAGAATATTACAAAAATTATAAAGAAATTAGGCACCTAGTCAATTGATTGTTTTTATTTTTATAAACAATTATTATTACAAATTACCCATTTCAAGTAAATATTATTTAGTAAGCATTATTACTTATATTTACAAACAGAGTAGGAATAAGTTTGTGCAGTCAGAAAAAAATCATTAAAAAAAACCTGTATTATAAATAAACATTACTATCATCGTCAATACCTTTTTTTTCCAATTGGAATCACTGCGTGGAGGCTGAACCTATTTATAACAGTTATAACTACGATATTATTATAAATCGTTGCCTATTCAAAGATCATATATTTTCTTGTTATTTTCCCACCCATCAAGCCTTGTGAATTGTGATATAAAAATGATTTAAATGTATTGGTACTTGTATGAATCAAGTAAATTAACTATTCAATAAAATATGGCAAACAGTTGACATTTCAAGAACACGTATAGACGGTAGGCGTTTGAATAAAATTGACTATTGATTATGGGGAATTTTATGAAAGATTTATAAGTTAAAAATGTATTTCATTATTCATTTATGTCCGTTATCAAAAAGTAAATTGTAAATAACCCAAGTCAGTAAGTCATATCATCAATATCATAACAGCATTATAATTATTATTGTTTTGATGATAGTGGTAAAGTACGTAGAATTCCCCAGCACCACCCATTTCTAATTTTCCAAATTTAACTACGCCAATATTTTGCACGGTATTTGCATAGATTTTTATGACCGTTTCCGAAATTCGTACGGCACTGGTTTATTAGGAAAATTCGATTTTCTTTGGGGGATGGGGGAACCACAAATACAACCAAATTTTAACCAAGCGTAAACATTTTCAACATATACATATAATACATTTTCCAAGAGGATGTCAGCGCAGTTTGTTTTATCTCTCTTATCTACACGACAAGTGACAACATGCAACATAGATAAAATGAGTTTACACAGTTCGAGTAGAACTTGCTCAATTTGGGTTCAAGAATAAAAATACCAATTTTAAAATGAAAAGATGACAATATTTCGCAAAGTAGGTAAGTAGGTGCGTTTTTTACATTATTACGAATATAACACTCAATATTTTGTTTAAATATAACGACCAATTCAACATTTTTAAACGACCCGTAACTTTTTAAAAAACATTTTATCACTTAGCATTTATATTACAACTCATAATACTGTAAATACTATAATTATATTATGGTGGTTTATTTTTTTATAAAGTTAATTAAATTACGTTTGGTTTAATCACTAAAAATGTATCATTACAGTTTTAACGTTTGTTAATTTACGCGATCGTTCTTTTCGTACCAAAATTGGCTGTATATTGTGTGTCAAGCCGTTATGATAATATAATATATCAGGGGAGAAC
>NC_042496.1:26198983-26218732 GCF_005508785.2 Acyrthosiphon pisum
TTAATATATTTGGTGGCTCGCGAGTTTCTTCTCGCTGGCTCACCCCTGTAATATATACAACACGTCGACATGGTTTGAAATCTAATCAAAATTCTTAAACGATTTTAAAAGTTAGATTCTTAAAGGTCTCATGAATCGTTCGTTATAAATGTATAATTAATAACAAATATGAATAATATGACTTTGTGTTATAGTTGTTACGTTCAGTTTTATATAAATAAGTAGCTTCGAGCCCGAATAATATATTAAGACAACAATACAACACCCGCGACACACGCATACATTTATATTGCTTTTCCGCAGATGTAATAGGTACACTCAATATAATTATAATTTAAAATAATTTTTATTTCGTAATTATGTGATTAAATGTTTAAATACATTAGTATATTATATTGGAATACCTGTTCTTCCGCAAGATAATATGTAATAATAATATGACTTATGAGACTCTCTAAAGAATATATTAATCTAATAATATCTGATATTATTTAATCTTATAGAATATAATATGGAACTGCAGTATTGCATGTATTGTTTATTTGAGTGAAATATTATTATAGACAACTTTAATCGTACTGGAAAAATCAACTAATAACAATAACGACAGCAAAATGTACTACGCGTGCGCATCTGGTGCACGTAAGAGCACAATTATCGTGTCGGTACACATTTGTGAATACAAATATACAATATAGTAATGACTAGGTAATGATATTTTCTATTGACTATTGTTTACCGTGAATTTGTCTCGACCGAATAATAACTTTTTGTCGCCCGTCAACAATTTGGTCAACTTTTATCTACGCACTCTGCAGGTAACTGTTTTATCTATTTACAAGTTATGTGAAGTGTTATTGCAGGATAATAATGTTGAACCGAAAACCGGAAGAACGATTGACGAAGCGAGAACGAGGTGGCCAAGCCCATTACCACAGAATAGAGAAATACAATGGAAGCGCGTTTGAACGGCGAAGCCGATACGAAGCGGACACGAAGCGGACACGAAGCGGACACGAAGCAGACGCCCGCCCCGAGGCGGCCAAGACGAATCTGTAGACTGATTTCAATATATATGTGATTTTTCGTACACTAAAACCATCAATTCACAAATATTAAATAACACATTTAGTATTTATTTGTTTTATATAGCGGGAATTAGTTTTGAGTGAAATAAGAAATTAGTTTAGACCAAACCGACGGGATAAAATATGTCCACAAAATTGTGTGCGTGTGTTAAAAAGGTTTTTTTTTTAATCGTAATTATTCTACTTCTTTGTGTGTCAGATATTGTCTTTACATATTTTATTTTAAATCTAAATGCCGTGGTAATTATCAAGGTCATTTAAATTAATGGAATAGGTATAAAGACGCTTATTATTATAGATACTAATTTTTGGTTGAGGGCGAATTTTTAAAAATTAAATTATATTTTTTTAGCCTTATATTATAATAACAAATACGGCACAAGGGAGGGGGAGAACGCCCCTTCACTCCCCTTTGTATCCGCCACTGGTATACCGCTTTTCATTTATATTTAGACCAAAATCCTAAAAAATATAGTTTGTATATTATACACTATGCATATACACACAAATTCACCTACTAATTCATCAAACGTAGTTATTCTTAAGTGGTATTATTAAAAAATTCTTCTGGTTATGCCCTCAAAGTAATCAACCTGAAAGTACCCTTCTTGTTGTCTCTTCATATTTAGAGATTTGTACCCAATAACGCCATGCTGTTTTAGCTTTTTTTATTCAAATAGTACAAAGTAACAACAATTGCATCATCTTTTAATTTTGAAAATACAATTTTGGAATTGTAGTTACAAATATGTACAAATTGTATAACAATTACTGCAGATGTGGTTTTTGAGTTGAGTTTCAAACTAGCAGGTGACAGTTTCACACATCTTATTAGTACCTACCACAATATTTAGTAAAAATTATACTTTTTAAGACGGATCCGCTCACTTTTCGGAAGTTGGATACTTATATATTATATTATAGCACTTTAAATTGCATAGGTACCTAATAGAAAGACAAATAATAAAGGAACATATAAAAAAAACCCATGATCAACCTAAAAACGAGATTTGAAAAATATTTACAATTCACAAAAACCTATATATTATGTGCTATTTTATAACCAAAATATAAAGGTACTTCTTATGGATAAGCAGATAAAATACATTTTATAGAAACAAGTCACTTTATATAGAAAATAATTAAATTAGGTACAATCACGTTAAATGTATCGATTAGTTCGTGTTATATTAGTATATTACTAACCAACACTGAATATTAAATTATACGCATATTTGTATTCGCATAGAATATTATATTATATACACATATTTTATTGTCACTTCGTAGAGAGGAAACAAATGCAAATCGTATTCGCGATCTCCGTGGTAATCATATAAATCATTATTATTAACCATTAGATACAAAATATACAAATATAATACAAATGTACAATCATGTGGAGATAGGGAAAACGATAATACGAAAAGTATATACTCATAAGTACGTAACACGTATTAGAATAATATTGATGTAGGTACGTTTTGTATTGAGTTATGTGCCGTGCTGATGATGCATTTGTAATATAAATGCAATATACACTATACACATATAATATATGTTTATTGTTTACTCAATATGTATATAGTACCTATAGTTATAGGATGTACAACCCGCGCGTGTGTCCGGCTCTAATTGCCTCGTTAGATCACTTACGTCCGACTATAACAATAAATCGCTGTTGTGTTCATATTATATTATTATAAACTATAGTGATGGATGGTATTTATCTAAATAAACGTACAATGCAATAATTATTTATTATGTTATGTCCATTGCCCGTGCAATATACCTACCTATAGGCATCACGTTCACGTATGCCTATTAGTCCATTATAATAATATTATGTAAAATCGATCGAATATATTAGGTAGGCACTTATATATAAATATATTGTAATGATTTGATTCCCCGCGCTCAGTAGTCAATACACCATCTGAAAAAGGTCAAGTTTATCGCGGAAATAGCAATCGCGCCGTTTAACTTATTATCGTGAACGCATTTCAGTCCCAAGTATATTGTATTATTATTATCATTTTTTTTTATTAATATCAACTGTCTCGGCTACAAGAATCATAGTTTAATTATTAAAATTACCAAAGGAATTGTTTTACAATGTTATAACTTATAACTTAGAGAAACATTTTTAGTTTCCAATTTTATAAGTAGGTATTCTTTTCTATGAATGTCAATAACATTTTAAAGTTTGAAAATGTATTATATATTGTTACAATGGCAGTTGAAAAATTTTAAAAATGCAGTTACAATTTTTTTTTATAAGAATTTAAAGTTCAAATGTTGATAAAATACATAAAAATCATGAAAATGTGCAAATTATTTTAAGTTAGAAATTCATAAAAATTTTTATTTTTGAATCTAAAATTAGAAAATGTAATACAAGATTCCTCATTAGTACCTATGTCTACCTTTATCAAAAAAAATATCTACCGGAAAGTTAAATTAAATTTTTACATCGTAGTATATTTTCTGTACTTCTCATGTAGGCATGAGTAGGCTGTAGCGATTTTCTTGTAATTCAAACACGAATACTTGTAGATAGTAGATATACTTAAAATTTACATCATATATAACATCTTATCAATTCCCATACTTGATAAAATGTACAAAATATTTTGAGTCGTTTTGAGCTGTTTACGGACATTTTAAATTTTAAACGCTCAGAATCGTTTTTCTTATACAATGATATTGTATCATTGAATTCAAATTTGACATCATCCATTACAGACTATACAGTGATCCAATTGTAACCTACTGTAAAGCAGAGCGACAGCCACTTTCCCACCTTTTTTTTGAGCACCCCCTGTTAAAATCTTCTGGATCCGTGCCTGAATGACCTGCGTTTCCAAAGCCTCGAAATCTAAAAAAAAAAATTGGTTTAATGTTTAATTTCTGGGTCGGAGAGTTTTTAATTTTGTCAGATAGACAATTTTGGGTTGGTGTAAATAAGAGAGGGATTTATTACGATTGAATTTATTTTAAATAGTTTATTGACATTTTCGGCTTAAACATATAAACTACAAAAACCGGGTGAAAAATACCAAGTGTCATCTGGAAGCAAACTAACAATGTGATTATTAGGTACTCCATTCCCACCACGACAGCACCTCGTCGCATCTCCGTGCGCGATATGTATGGTGGAAAAATCTATTACATATAATATATAAAAAAAATATACACATATTATATAAGATATGTTTATATATATTTGTGTATAAATATTATTTAATTACTATTCACCAAGCAAACGTACATAATATGATACTCAAATACCGGTACTATAATGAATTCCATCTATTGATGGCTGACGGACGCGGACAACGTAATCGATGAATAGGTTGTCTCCGGAGGTTGTATGTGTATAATAATATAATATGTGTACGTACGTCTTGTTAACGGATTCGAGTCGTCCGTCATTTGCGTATAATATAAGACCGCATGATTGCAGTTAACCGTCAACAATATACGTTTTATCGTTTTAATAATAGACGTGTGAGCATATGTTGCCGATTTCTATACGCATGATAATAATATAATATTATATTATTATCGAAATAGTTTTTTTGTCGTCGATTAATAATGTTGATACCTGTATAGCCATAGGTATATACTATACATGCACGCTTTTATTACTAACAAATATATTGTCTAGCCGTCTAGGTAGTATAGGTACTAGTTGAGGAAAAAAAACTCTTGTGTACGTCACAATGTTACGTAACATCATACACTAAACCGTTGCAATTATTTAAAATGTGCTTAATAATACTCATACTAACTATAAAAATTGTAGGTACCTACTCATAATTATGTATTTTTCAGTACAAGTTTTGTGATTAGATATTGGAACTGAAGATTGCAATTTGCTCCACATCAGGCTTTTTTTTATCATCATTTTGTATACTTGTTTAATATATTTATACAAGTATACAACACGTGGTTGTTTGAAGTAATAAACGCGCATATAGGTAACACAATTTGCATTCGTTACTAATATATATTACTATAGACTATATAGAGGTAACATTTTATAATATGAGAAATTTGGGTGTTTGTACATCATGTATCAATATTGTATATAACACATAGGTGTTAAGACGCAGAAAAATTTATAAAACGTTTTATGTTTCTATAATCGTGTTCATTGAAATATATTATATTGTTGTATTATAACGTATAGTTTATTATTTATGACGTACCATATGTATTATGTAGATTGTAGGCATATAATTATATAAAAACTGCAGATTTGTATGATGTAATAACATTTTTACAAGTATTAATACGGTATAATGTATTCTATAATCATTTAAATGTTATAACTATAATAAAATTTGAATACAATAATAACAAGACATGTAAATTATGATATTAGGTAATTTTAATAGCTAACGGTTATAGTTAAAAATCAAAATAAAGATATGGATAGGAATTTGACCAACCAACCCCTTCGGGAATTATATATAACCGTTACTGATCATAGCAGTGGTATGCTCGGTGATTAAATTAAATTTACATACACTTATGATATAGTTTCATACTAGTATAATACCTACGGCTGCACGTGGTAACATATCCAAGTTTACCTACATATTAGGTATAGCGATGATCATATATTAAAATATTAGTGTGCAATCTTATCGTAATAGCAATCTACAACTGGTGTATTAACACGACCATATTATTATAAAAAAATACTTGAAATCTAAATCCCAAATCTAAAAGGTCCATGAGGAAATGTTATCAACATTGACGTGACGCGATATATTATACGTTAAAATCTATCAAAATAGTTTATATATCGTTCATATAATACGCTCGTCTATAAAAGATTTATAGAGTATATAATACATACATATATCCCCGTAAATTGACTTTGAGTAGGCAGTGAATTATTGCGGATTTATACATTTTAACAAAAAACATTTAATTTTAATTCGTTAGATTTAGTTGGTATTGCACGTTAGTATAGTTTTCATAAGTAGATAATATTGCAACGCTTGGAGGCATATCACATCTAAATATATATTATTATAATAATATACTCTAAGCATATTATACTGCAAAATATGTTAGAAAATTATAGGAAATAATAAACCTACAAATAAAAAATGCTATCTTGGCTGAAGTACCTACTGAATTCACATTTACCCATAGTATAGTAGCAGTCTTAAATAAAATAATAATTGTTTATCGAAGGACAAGCGTATTATGTACATATCACATAATACATAATATATTATATTATAATGGGTATAATAATTTCTTTACATATTGTATGATATTTTTTTGTTTTATCTTGCCTGTTCAACGGACGATTTTAGATTACTAATAATATGTCTAACACTTCGTTTGAAACATACCACGGATCCTGTATATTCAGTGGCGTATTCAATAAAGTATAATATATTGAATTTACCATTTGCGGACACAGTATAAATCTTTTAATGAATCCAATACGTCATGCTTATTTTCTAAAACATATTATAGAGCTTTTAGAGTTTATTCCTTTTTTTTAACTGCAATAGAGTAGGTACTTAGCTTGCATAAACTCGTTCAATAAATAACAAACATATTTGTTTAGGTGATAAGTGTTAAGCCAATAAGCCATAATGTTTACCGTACAAATTAAATAATGGTATAATAATATATTGATAAGTTTATATTAATTTCTGAGAGACTTTAACGAACAACACTTGTTAAATAAGATATGAGTAAACGGACCAGGTAGGTATAGAATTAATATTAGGAACTCAAAAGATTAATTTCAAGATAAAAATATTTAACATCCATTGTACGCCTAGCTGTCTTGACAATAATAATAATAATAAATAAAAAACGTATGTAAACGCATATGTATCTCTATATATGCATTTCCGCGTGTGTTTACTCAATACGCACGCGTTCGAATTTTCTTACGGGTATAAAAAAATCGTATTTCCTAGTGAGTAGGTTCACCAGCGGTAATATATATAAACTACACCATAAGATGTCTATTCAAAACCAAATATTACCTATATATTGTGTACCAATATATAATGCAAGACATTATGTATCATATTACAGATATTACCTATTACCAAAGTGGCAGTTGGCATCACGGCCGTCATCAATTTGTTTTCTTGGTTTCATAACATTTTAACCGGAATTGTCCCACAAATATATCAACATAATATTAATATATAAACTATACAATATGGTTATTTCAGATTGAGACGCGCGTCGTAGGTTGCATTTTCGGTCCACACGAATCTGGTCATCGTTTAACCAGTCCGCTGGGCATCATCGAGACAAAATCAAAATGTCTAAATAAACTGCAGTATTATAAAGTGCGTCTGATTTCGACTCGCCCACCCGACGCGTGCAAGGTGGCGCTATCGCGGTATTATAATACTTTATGTATTATATTATATTATATTTCCGGACAAGCTTTTCAGGTGGGCGCTTGTTTATAGACGATGTGAGTTATCATTATACATATTATATTGTTTGTAGCATGCGTGCGGTTATAGGCGTATCATAAAAAATATATAGGTATTATAATATTATATTAACGGCGAACACAGCTATAGTGTATATCTACAGCAATACAATAATAACGTCCTACGACGACGTTGTTTGATAATCAGAACTAGCTAGGAGGATACGACTGTAGTGGTGGCAGCATAGAAATTAGTTTTTACGACTTTTGAATTTTAACGTGATGTTCATACGATATGCACTCTTATTTCTTGATTTTTCTGAGATTTCATTGTTTTCATTAGGTACTATCACAGTAATTATATCGTTACCATTATTGTATTTACTCACCGCTGGCATACGGTACCTAATGGAATACTTATTTATAAGTTGTTCGCGACGAAGTCAAATAAAATGGATATAGTTTATATACATAATAATATACTGATATATAGGCGCATAACTATATAGTTGTAGTTGTATTATAGTAGCTATATAGTGGTACGTTCGTTTTCGACAAAACTAATGGCGAATTTCTCGGACACGATAATATCAATCGGTACAAATACGTAAATACCTGTGTCTCGTGGAGGATACCTCGTATTACTATTATAGTGTTTAATATAAATATAATAAATATAATACTTTTGTTGTTAATATTGTTAATACTTTAAAAGTCTGCAAGTTCCTATGCACGCCGGTCCGTTCGTCACCACTGTCCACCACTATACCACTGTAGCTTGACTAGCGGTGGCGACATTATTTACTTAATACAACAATTATGCAAATTAGCACCAATTAATCGGTATTAGATTATGAAAATTGTATACATTAAAAATAATTATTAATTAAGTGCATGATTATCTATAAATATTTGAATATTTATTATAAAATAACATGTGAATGTATTCAGGAATTAAATATAAAGAATAAATTAATATAGGGATTAGGGATCATGAACCTTATATATTGTTTTCATCAAAGTTAATCTTTGTAAAATATAAAAAATATCAGTGGTCATTGTGTGTTTATACATGGAAGCATAAATTATTAATTATATGTTCTAGTTACAAACTATGTATTATACTTGTCTGCAAGTCTACAGTATATGTTCTATGTACAAAACATGAATAACGTATACGTCTAATTAATTATACATTAATGCTAAAGAGTAAGTATGATACTTTTTTTCTTATTCGTATTGCTTCGATTGTGTTTGGTCAAATTAAAACTCCGATAACAATCGCATAAAAAGACAATTCAATTATTTGGTAGCGCCTCTAAACCGGCAATGACTTCATTGTGATATTGTTTATTCTAGAAACAACGGGGTGCCGCCAACAAGTATTCTGCTATAGTTGTATTCTATATCATGCACAAGATACATGTATTAATCAACCAATGACCCCGAGATATTGAAAGTGCGCCAACTGACCATGCCTAAGCATGTGGGTGCACCCATGATAAAGCGGTGAAATACAACTGGCCACAACCATATTTTCCATTCATGGTTTCCATGAACACAGTTCTATCGAAATGTAATGCGATTTTGTTGTAAATTCACTATTCAAAAATACTTACATATTATAATATTACCTATATGTTCCATTTGCTTCACGGTTGGCTTACTATAAATATTCTTTTATATTATTGAGATTCTGTCCTACCTGTCTATCCTTCCTACGTAAATTAATTGGTTTGTTACATTTTATATTGAAGTGAACTATCCTTATCCTTATCGAATATTATGTCCGTTGTACCAATTATTAGGTTATAATACCAGTATTACAATATTAATACGTATATTATACGTAAAATTAAACAAGATGAATTGAATAAATCATGTACGATAGTAATATTAGGTAATATTATTATTATTATAATAACAATGTCGTCCATTTTGTGACTACCTAATTTATCAATTATGTAAACGTCAACACATTTAAAATGATACGTCATGGTATATACTATATTACTATCTATGTTCTCTAATGGACCAAAAGTATCAATTTAATATAACTCATTCAACATTATTACTTATAAGTTATAAGTATAATACAATTTTATACTACAAAACTAGGATTAAAAATGATACTCGTTTGGGAATTAATAATCGCAAATATCATGCAAACATTATACATTTATACCTATTATATTTAAGATTATATTTTATATTTAACATTATATTTAGTATATGACATTGCATTTCTGTATCTAACTAAAGTATTATTTGATGTGTATTCGTTTGATGTTTGATTTTAGTTTTAAATTTTTAATAAAAAGTGTCGCTTTTTACTTCATACATTCGGATACTGTACAATGACTATATACGTGTTAAGCCTTCATTCACGAATAGGTACGGTATTGGAAGTGCGAAAGTGGGCAAACACATCGGTTTTACTGGTTTTTTTTTTGTCCAAAATTGTTATTGTTGAACAGCTGTCAATGAACACATTTTTAAGTGTATACATTGGAGAGTACCATCGCTGGATGATTTCCCTCATCTTGTGCTTCATGTGTTATTTTTATTATGTATATAGTGTTAAGTCAGTCATCTATTTTACTTATTGTGTCACATGTAATACAGATTGTACATTTTCTAAAATAAAAAAAAATAATAAAAAAAAAGTGTATACCTTCATTATCGAAGAGCTGGAAAATCATATCGTTTATTTCTGCAGGAGTCCGGTTCGACTTTAACACAATCCACATAATAGCCTCTCCATTTTAATTCCCGTGTTACTATAATTAGTTTATAGTATACCTCTACCTTTACGACAAAATATGGTAGGTACCTGCAGAATACC
The DNA here is from genome assembly GCF_005508785.2 of Acyrthosiphon pisum. Lineage (NCBI taxonomy): Eukaryota > Metazoa > Arthropoda > Insecta > Hemiptera > Aphididae > Acyrthosiphon > Acyrthosiphon pisum. The sequence goes on from NC_042496.1 coordinate 26,209,353, forward strand.
AGCAGCTAATATCTATTTATAGCTACTTATATGACACAATATTACGTAGTGTCGGGCTAATTCGATATTTCTTGTCATTGAAAATCCAGAAAACCGACCTCCGTTGAAAATGCGCTCGTATACCTTGATGTAAAGCAGTTTCAGAAATCTATATAAGATGTGCGTGTGTATGTGTGTGTGAGTACCCATCGTAAGCTACGGCCCACGGACACATTCCAAACGCTGCCTACCAATGCATAGAGAATATAATATAATATAATATTATTATAACAGCATCATCGTTGTCGTGGTCATTATTATTATTATTATTATAATTATTTTGGTACTAATATTAAATAACGTACTCAACAATAGTATTAAAATAATAATAATAATATGATAGGCACATATTATTATCGCTATATATTTCCGCGGTGACGACGTGCACATCAAAGCTCCCGCACACGGACGTCTCCACGCCGCCGTACATTCAGGTCGGTTCTCCCACTTCGCGTCGTCCGCCGCAGCCTCAGCGCGCGCGCTCCTATAGATCGCTCGATCACAGCCACCGGGACTTAACCGCGGCAGTTTGTTAGCGTACGCGGTCAACTGTAGTCGACGTCTCTCGGCGAGGATATGCCGTTGCTGGTGGTCACAAACCATTGCAAGTATTGTTTACATGATTATTTCGGTCGTCATCGTAGGTATTACAAAGTCCGGTGAACCAAGTTTACGCGGTGATTTCATAGGCCGCCTGTACGTTGAATTCGGACGTTTTCGTAATCGTTCGTCAGAGTACGCGTATTATTGTATTATTATAGTTCGCGCGCGTTTTTTTTGTTTTTCTCTCGGCCGTCCGAGGATTATCTGATTCCGTTGTCAAACAAACAAGCAAACACGTTTGTGGTTTCCAAGACGAACCCCACTTGCTATAGCGGTGTTGTTTTCGAGAACCGTTAAATTTTATTATTTTAATCGTTATCACTAGCGTTTTACGACTTTTCATCGAATTAAATTTTAACCAATCGATCCCGAGTACCACGCCGGTGTTCACACATATACGCAAACTATGTTGATATACCCGACGGCGGGCAGCGGGGCGATAAGTAGCCGTATGAACGCGTCGGGCCAAAAGGGCGGCAGGGCCGCGGCCAAGGGTGCTGTGCAGCGTAAGGTGGAGGCCAACAAGACTAAGAGCAGTAGTAAGCAAACGGTGCTGTGGAAGCACGCGGACGTCGAACAGGGAGTGGTCGTAGTCGATGAGAAACAACTAATGCGGCTGGTTAAGACGGAACCCATCGAGAACTATTATCGGCTGGACAGCGAACCATTCGCCAAGTAAGTTTCTAGACGTAGTATTTAATTGTCTATAGGTTACTTGTATGCGTCACTACAGAGTTGTACCAATTCGGAATGATCGCGTCCCGGTGCTTATTTTATTGCCACTTTCCTTTTTCTTGTTTATGTAAATTGTTCGAATGATTAACTAGCTCGGATCATAATGAAGCTTAGATAATAATTATATTATATCATACACTAATATGTAATAACTAGCTAGATACCTTGACTGCCTTGGAAAAATGAACACGTAAAATACGCCGCTATACCGGCGTATCTCGGTTATAGTGTACCTCAGTTCACGAGCAAATCGGCGTCGGTATACCTCACTATTTTAGAACTGATTTGACCAAGATAGGCAACTAACCTGAATCGAATTGGATATAACGATTGGTATTTTTTTGAACGTGTTTCATGCTATATATACTCCGAATTTCCCTAGTAACTCTATTTTCTAAGAAATATTTCTGAAATTTTCGTCGAAATCGATTTAGTAGTTTTCGAGTCGATAATCTATAAATGTCCATTTATATTTATATGTTTGGTTCCAAGAACCAATAGCTCTTTATATTAACAAAAAAAATATATGATTATTCTAAGTAAAAACGAAAAATATGTGTGAGCCACTCTATATCAAAAGGGCTTGAAAACCTGCTATAAACACTCGCCGAGTTTCAAGGAAGATCTAGGCAAAATGTTGTGAAAATGGATCAGTATAGTTTCCCAGCCAATAAGCTTCATAAAAACGTACATCAATTTGTATATATAGTATTTAGACTGTAGACTTGTATATTATACAATTTGTAAATTCCAATATTAATAAGTACCGCTTGTGGAGTGGTCGCCCCCCACCCCTTAGCCTTGTCATGACTACGTATCTCTCTACGCTCACATAAAAATCGGTTTCAAATTTCAATTCTTCGTGGTTATATTATAATCTGTTTAGCTCATCTAGCCATATAGGTATTGTATTTGTAATTATTTATTAAAAAATGTTTTAGGATCAGGAGAACATTAGATCTGTCCACTAAGGGGTGTTAGGAACATTCTTCATCTAAGTATTCTGTTTATCTCACGTGATAAATAAGTAAATAATATATTGATAATATTTAAACCACGTTTAAAACTTTGGGGGTGCTTCTGCGTACCATACACAAACCCTTGTAAATTCACCAATGTTCGCTATTTGTTTTATATAGGTATATGGCTATTATATAATAAGTCTAAAAGTATAAAATCTCCAACAAGACTAATTTTATTATTGTATATTATGATATCGTATATAGTTTGTAAATTAACTATGGAAAATTATTTAAATTTTTTAAACAAGTATATTTTACTATTTTTAGTATTTTTATGTGTTCCTAATTGAACTTATTTCACAATATTAAGTTGAAGATATTATTTAAACGACTTCGATCATTTAAATTTGATTAAACTATACCTGGTTGAGCGAAGAATTTAAATAATGAATTGGTAGATAATAAGCTTAAAAAAAAGCAAAACAATAACTACAACTTTGTATAAAGATATAGAGCTGATATATCGTTACGCGCGTTACGATATACGACGTATACGACTCATTCATGAATACTCAACACCATTGCAAAAAGATACTTTTTTAATTGTATAGTATAATATAAGTAACTTGAATACAACATACGTCATTCGAGTAAAAATTATCTATTAAGTAGAAATAATATGACGAGCTCTCAAAATTACATAAAAAGAAAAAGAAATAATACAAGTCTAATATTTAATTTATTATTATAACAAATAGATTATAAGGCGTAATTTGAATATAATATAACAAAACTGTATACCTATGACTGAATACTTTCAGTTTTCCTTGGATATTTAACCTACTATATAAACTATATGTTTTAAAATCACGTTCATAATTGAATAGGATAATTATTAATTATACACTAATATATGATAATTATAGCGTATTAACAAGACGTTAATTGTAGTATAATTTAATGTTTTGAAATTTTAAAGTTGTTTTGTATTTTTAATACTAGTGTATAATTTAAAATATCTATATAATATAATATTTACTAGGTATAGGGTACCGGGTCCCTATATAGTATACCGACCATTAATGTCTTGTTAAGACACATTATAATGTTAATTGGACATTATTATTACTTTAAACATTCGACTTTGATTTTTACTCTTGTACAACATTTGCATGAACATATTGCGTGGATTATAATTATTTTAATTCCTGAAATGGGACAAGGAAGTTTTAATTCGAACAATGGTTGTCCTCACGTTCTGGTCACCGGCCACCGTGTAAATTTCAAAATTACATGTTCGTTATTTTCAGTGTTTATACCTGGAGTACACTGACGCACAAAAAAAAAGCGTGTCTTGTACTTATATATTATTGTATTATAATATGAGTACAATGTTTTATCATTTTTTTTCTCTTATCGTTTTTATCGACATTTTATTATTATATACTTCGTCGGGCTAATTGATTATTATATGGGATTCGAACAATGTTTTTTTTCCCATTTTTTTTTTCTTGCCTTCCGCCCGTGTTGGACACACGACTGACATGCCGAGGACGAAACTGTCAATACATTATTGCGAACACGTAGTAGGCCGGCATATAGTTACGTATGCACGGCTCGATCTCTGCGCGGCAGATCCATCCGACTCTGCGACCTCTTTGGTAATTAACGAAAAACAACTATACCGGATTTTATACAAGGATATATTATTGTCGTGAGCACACACACACTCGTGTACAAATACACGCATACACGCGTACATTTACTGATATCACACGAGCATATATATACGGTGGCTGCAACCGTGATCATTATTATAGTGTCTCGTGCCATGACACCAGGGATTCACCCCGGTTACTACCGTTGGCAGTTTAACGATACCTTCGTTATACGTTGTACGTTTTATACGTTTATATGTACTAGGTATATGCGAGAACCCAAACTTGGTTATAACTCGGTTATAATCCCTTATACGTGCAGGGGCCATTGCATTTGTAGACAAATCGACGTATACTCTCTGTAATGTCTAGACTACGCCACCGCGGGTATATTAATTTCTCACGAAACACCGGTCTGACTATATTATATGTGGACATTAATTATTGAGTACAACTATAAATATTGTATGGTCGTCATAAACATCACATTTTATAAGAAAACGCTCGTCCGATGATTTGTATCGACGAATAAAATATTATGCATATACATATATTATATATATATAATAAGTCGAGCAAGCGGGACACGCGCGTATCGACCTGGGGGTGCGTTATGGACTATAGACTATGGTGAAATAGGAAGTATATTATGCACACAACAAAAATCGTAATAATAATTGTATTATAATTAAAAAAAAACCCCCGTAGCAATGCCGTCGAGTTCGCTTGTTTATAACGTAAAATAGTAATATCATTATCATCGTATAATCATAAAAATAATCATGATGTGACGACAATTAGTTCCTGGAAAACGCTATTAAGGTTCGTCCTTGCAATGGAAACCCGATTCACCTCGTGGCGTTAGCGAGACGGTTGCAAAAAAAACAAAATGGGGGCATCGACTATCACATAATAATAATGATTGCGCGCGTGAATATTAACACGTTAATATACATAATAATAGTAATAATAATAATAATGTACACGATATTATATTCAGTAAGTCGTATCAATTCGTAGACTACCGTCACATATTACCCTGGAGCACGTGTGCGGAAGCTGAAACTTTATGCATATGTATATATAGTAAACAGCGCGGCCGTAGCGATAAGACATATTATTATGGGCCTGAAAGTCCAAAAGTAGGGGTGAAGAGTTGGAGGAAGGGGGGCGCGTACGTATAAATATTGTCATGGCGGCCGTTAGTCCATATTAGCCTTCAATGGCACATACTTCGACATCATTATATCATTATTGTTTATTATATTATGTAATAAATTATAATAGATATCTGCAACCAGAACTTTTTGAGTTTTTCGAATTCGGTTCGGTTCCTAGAGTACAACAAAGTCCGTTCCGATTTCAGAATGGGCCAAAGCTGGGTTCATAGAAAAACCAAAATGGCAGTTTATGTTCTTCAAAATTAAAAATGTCCGTTGATTTGACTGATACCGATGATTTCAACCAGTGCCATTATAATTTTTCATGGCTGGTAAGACATCGTACATTGCGTTTAGAATTTGTTATTTTCTATCAAAATATCGCCATCACTAAAATATTGAAATCGAAGTTTTGGCGAAGTTCTGATTTCAGAAACGTTTTTTTTTCAATATGATTATAGTCCCTTGTAATGCATAATATTATGTGGGAGAAATTGACACAAAACGAAAATAATATGGTAAGTAAATCTTCAAAAATCACTGGAATAGATTAATCAAATAATCGAATCGATAAGACTCTATTATTACGTAAACTATTCCCTTTTCACCTCTTGCGAAAACGGATTTCACATACAACAGATTTACTCGGAGTTAAGACTACACTTTGATTATACATTTGACTATAATATTGTTGAAAATTAATCACTTACCGCCAAAACTGCAAGAGACCTGTACGCAATGTACATCCATCCGTTTCAAACGTGTGGAAATGAACAACTTTTCGCGTTGGATATTCGAAGTTTTGGACGATTCATCGGCACAAATTATGTATTATATTCTGTGTTTTAATAATAGGCGATGTATACTACACCTGTAGCCAAGACAAGCAAATCAATTTGGTCAGCCACGCTGTTATGTACCTGCATTAAGTGCACGCGTTTGCACGTTATATATAAAATATCATGCTGGCTAAAGGTGCATAATATATTATATCATATTAAATATAACTACGAACTACCCATTCAACGGAAGTCGCAAGTACAATAAAATATACGGTGAGACGTATACCTATAATGTATATTATACATATTATTATAATATTTGTATGCGTCCTACACGTGGCTATACGACCGAAGTATATAAATGTGGTGCCTATACTCCGTATATATAAAAAAAATTTGCGTGTGTCTCTTGGCTCTCCGGCTGCTGTAGCGAACGGGTTTCGGCCGTACCTGCATACACGTCATGTATAATATATATGAGTTATTAAATATAACGTATAGGTATAGGTATATTATGTGTGTTTTAGTTTCGGGGTCCGATAAACTCTCGCCGATACCTACGCGATAAAAATATTATATTATATTATATACTGTACGGTTAATCGTTCCGGAACGTCATACTTATCCTTAATCTTTGAATTTGAATTTTATTTAAACTTCTGAAAAAAAGAAAAAATATTCACAACAATCATATAATTCAACAAAAGTTAGTCAAAAGCTGACCCCCCCCCCAGCTGAAATCTAGCCTAAAACTTATAATATTATATATTATGATTTATGAGTGACGCCATATAGGTACCCATGTTTCATAAAAATATATGTTGTGTACACACATTCGTATGTACTATATAGCATTACTACCCAAATAATATAGATCTGCTGCAGCTCAAATACAATATAGAGGATTATTTTATATTTCAACATTATTTTATGAATATAATTCAATTGCCACGGAACTCACGCGGAATACGCGCTCACTGCACACATGAATGACGTTGATATGAACATCGATTAACGTGCGAGTGGATATTTTTCACGCGCACAACGCGAACTGTATAAAAAAACGTATATATAGTATATACCTATATATTGGATATAATAAAATATATCTTTGTGCGAGATCGTCAACGCCATCGAGACGATGACTAATGATTGCCGGCCCATGACAGTATACGACACTATACATCATTATATACAGCTGCTCTTAATGTACTTGCTCAGGATAAATACATCTATGATATAAAATATATATATATATTATATATTATTGATACAGGGTGAGCCACATTGTTTAATCATTTTTTTATTCACCGGTAGAACACCGCAGTGGCAATTCGCTGCGCCCAATATTTACATAAACCTACCATTAAAAGAACGAAAAACGAAATCTGCGTGTGTTGTCTACGTCTTACAATCGTACAACTTTTGAAAATTTATGTTGGGCAGAACCGATTTTAATATGTTACCTACCTACCTTTAATATTACAGTAAATTGATTTATTATTTAACTTATAGGTAATAGCATATTATTCTCTATGTTCTTTGTTTGTTCTTTTAAATGTAAAGCGAGTTATTAGCAATTATATATAATATATACATTTTAATATTTAAAATACTCGTAACTAACTTTACAATTTGAATATAAAAAAAATTAACGTAACTACAAACAGATATAATGTTTTTATCTTTAAATTGGATAAAAATGTAATTTACTTTAATATTAAAGCTATATATAGTTAATAAGTATAAAATAAAATTGATTCTGCTGAATACAAATTTGCTAAGCCACACGCGTTTATAAGACGGAGACAACTTACGCACATGTGGATGACTGATGAGACATTCTCGTTAATATGATCATTCATTTTTCGGCAAACTCGATACCATATAAAAGAGACGAGTAAAATATACATTGAAACGTATATTTATAAGACTAAATACGTGCAGATCGTGAAATTTATCAACGCTGTTATCTATATGATTATGTATGCGCGATGTGTACTGTACACCTCCTCGTAGTATAAGCCGGTGTGTATATTATAAACTTGTCTGCACGCGTGCTCGTCTTCGTGTAAATTGTGCACACGTCGCGTAACATGTCTTTTTTATAGATAAAATTATATAATAAACGATCTTTCAGTCGCTTGTTTTTGAGGCGTTTTTCAGAGGTTTTATTTTCCCGGAAAGTGGTTTTGCTTAACTCGCTCTCCATGAGGACTAGTGAAAATCGAATGCATCTTTTTTTGGAGATTTTAGGTCTACTTGTACTGTAACTTTACCTTCCTAGGTTGAAATGAATACCTATCAATGCCACTGCGATCTTGATTATAGTTATTACTCTTTCCTCAGGATGTCTTTTAATTTATCACTATTTTTGATTTTGATTTGCCACTATTTGGTTACAGGGTATCGTAGACGTTCAAATCTTGTACGAAGGAAATTCATATTATTGTTAATGCGCTATAATAAAGAAGTTAGGTTATGACACGCACAAATACTGGGGCGTGACGGACTACCTGGGGAAAATACAAAAAATATTAAAAGATTCGAGGTGGTGGGCGATTGTTTAACACCGCGCGATATCTGAACGCCACCAAATATGTACAATTTCAATTACGATTTTCTGTAACGAACACCGTAGTCTTTGCACACGCACGTCGATTCGGAATGCCACCGCCGTGGCTGTCTGTACGTGTAAACTATATTGCAAGTTATTATAAAATTATAATTTCTGACGATCATATTATTATAACGGGTGCAACGATAATTATTAAGTTCTGTTGACGTCCTGGGAAATTCACGAACCGTGTACTTATATAATATTATAACACCTACACACCCAAACGCATTATTATGTATGCACGTCTTATACTATGTACGCGTGTTATTATTATTATAAGCAGTATATTATTATGTATGATATTATCATATGATTTCGACCGGAAACACACAAAATTCCAAAAAATATCGTAAAACCACAAATGAGCGCGTGTAGGTAATATTTATTAGGTAGGTAGGTATTATATTGTTATAAATCCTGTACTCTGCGGACTTGCAGGCGTAGCGGACACAATATCGAACACTTTACCTACAATACATATACGTATAAATATAATATATTTTATATCTTATACGCAGTGTACATTGTATATATTTTACATTATATTATAGCTGTGCACACGGATGATGATGTACGCGGCGCTTGTAGTTTCTCACGCCCATCTCTTTGTTTCGCGACGGTTTCGCACGAAAAAATTCTACCCGACCAGGACACTCCTGCGTGCGGCGGCACATATTATAATATTATTATTATGTGTGTCATAATATTAAATTTGTAATTTCCTCCCACCCGTACGCTGCCTTACGAATAATAAGGTCTGTTACAGCAATGTGATAATAATATAATATAATGAACGCCAGATTAAAAAGCATACAGATTTA
>NC_042496.1:26218832-26224305 GCF_005508785.2 Acyrthosiphon pisum
CTCTTTAAAATGTGGAATGTTGGATTTTAGAATGTACAATTACGTTTTAGTGCGGTTCGCACAACATTTATTAAAGTTTCGCAGACTGCACATAGTGGTAACCGCTGATCCATAATAACTAAAAATAATTACGTACACATTTTTTATTTTTAACAGTCTCTTGTATCTTCAGAAATTCCCGAAAGTGCTGGAAAGGTAAGATTAATTCTTTCCGGCAGTGCCAACTCTACGTAAACTGTATATATTATAATTATAATAGGTATTAGCTATCAAAAAATATAATATAATATATTATAATAAATGACTGACCGTGACACGTTTTCTGTCCTCTGTCCACCGTAGGTTTTCGGTAGCCCAGCTGGTCAAGGCGTTCGACACGCACCAGGAAGTAGTGACCAAACGGTCGCTGGAGGTAACCATGAACCCAGTCGCCAAACTCGGGATCGCCCAGCTTACCGCAACCGAGTTTCCGACCGGACCGAACGCTCTGCGGCTGTTCATACCCAACATTGACATTTGCGGTGGTGAATCTGCGGCTGCCAAGAGAACTCGTGCCGTGGGTTGTGGAGGCGGTGGAGGTGTTGGAGGAATAGACGCCCGTGACGGTAACGAGAGTGCTCGGAGCCCGAATTCGGACAACCATCGCAAACGGTCAAACGTGAACGACTGATCTGACAACTACCACTGCGGTCCTCCCCATATTTATTTCAACGGTATACATATTATATGATAATATTTTGTATTTGCTAGACTATTTTTTTTATAAATATTTTAACGTGTTATTTTATTATTGTGTCGTGTTGTGTATGGTATTATTATGTTGTTCGCGCGATAGAATATATTTATCATTATTATTATTATTATTATTATATTGAAGTGTGTATGTTATCACATTTGATTGTATTGTACAAGTGAGCTAGTGATTTTTACATGTAGTCGTATGTATACAATAAATGAATGTCACATCGACACGAAATAAATATTATAATGTTATCATTGTAATGCACATCATCAGAATTTGGTCATTATTAATACGTTAGCCTTTTCCATCTCGGCATACTACAGTAAATATTTATACATCATAATAACCTATAGTAATTAGGTCATATTTTGATCTAATTATTTATGTAATTTTTAGTAGTTTTATGAGGTGGTTATCTCTGGTGCCCCAATGTTCGAGTTTTTTATTTTATTTTTAACCATTAATTGTACTATAATTTGTACCAATTTGTACCTACCTACATATTTTCCAAAGAAAAATCAAATTTTCCGCTGGGGTGCCAGGGCAACGTTACCCCAGCACCACCATAACTAAATAATGTATTTATAAACATTTTTTTTTTCCATTAATTGTATTATAATTTATACCGATTAGTACAACCATTTTCAGAATTTGTACCTAAATATTTCCCGCTGGTATAGTGGTAGGTATATTGTCTAAATCCATCACTCCAGCGCCACCATATGACAATGAGTCTCTCTCGGTCTGTGCGCGTGTGTATGAGCTTGCCGCAGTAGGGCCCTTTAAAGATACCTCTACAGTGCCTTAGCTGCAGTTCGTGAACGTTCCTAACTTCTCGGTCGACGACATTAACCAGATTATACCGCGTTACAAAACAGGGCCGTGATACTTACAACAGCAGTCTGCGATGCCGTTCGCATTGTACAGAACACACACGAACAACTTACTGTATACATAATAGAATAGTATACATATTATAATATTATGTGCGTTATAGGTGTCTATCGCGAGAACCTCGACGGTTTGACGTCTAATTAAAAACGAGGGAAAAAACACACTCACGCAGACGATAACCAACGCAGTGATATCCGTCACCATCCTTTCTGTAGGAATGGTAGGTACTAGGCACGGATAATAGTATAGTATACTTTAGTATATTATCCGTGGATACTAGGTACATCAGAGACATAGAAAGGATATTTTCGGCTATGCGGAGAATCAGAAATTATTTAAGATCAAATTTTGTATAAACCGTTTTCAGATAATAATAATATTAATTATTATACAATTTAATGTATATTTTACAATTTAATGTACACGTACAAGAGTGTGTACACATTATGTGTGTGTGTGTGTGTGTGTGTGTGTTTAGTTTAGGCTCACGAAAATCAAATATTGTTATGCTTATTTAAATGGTGTCCAGACTATACTACTATTGTAATTAGTACCTAGGTACCATGGTGTAACATATTTTGCTACATATTATATATTTATATATAAATTATATACAAAATAAATAAACATTATAAAATTGACCATGCAATTCAAAATAAACACAATCAACACTTCTTGACTCCACCCAAATTATTACGTATTATTAAAATAACACACATCAGTCAACAGTCAGTGCGACAGCCACCTTCAACACGAGCGAACTCAAATATATACAATTATTAGCAGCCATCTTCCGATCTACCAAAACCTTTGAGTAAAGTATTATTTAAAATATATTAATAATTATATATACTAATAACTAATACCTAAGTTAAAAGGACGCTATACCCGCATGCGTTGTCTCTGTCTTACAAATGTACAACATAGCAAAAAACTGTTTTGCACGGGATAGAACCACTCCTTCGGTATTTATAGTAGAATTACCAAAACTCAACAACACATAGGGAACAACTTTATCTGTGTCGTAGGTAGCGTTTTTATTACAATAAAATATTGTATTATTGTATTTGGATAAAATAAACAAAACTAAAGTAATCGGAGAACATTAGATTTTTGTTTTTGATTTAATTATTAAAAATTATTGGTAATAATTCTATCAAAAAAAAATAAAACGCTACGACTCAGTAAACCAAAAACGTATATCCAGCCAAAAAACATATTTAGGTATGTTAAAAAAAGTCACTAGACATACGTATATATAGAAAATACATACAATTTTTTCTATTTGTTCAACATGGTTTTTATAAAAATAATAATAACTAATAAGTTATAATACATTATAGTATCAAACAGTTTAAGTTGAGTATATTATATTATAATACGATGTGTCATTATGTGAACTCTGAAGATTTTATACAACCTGTATTCATATTAAATAAAAGGAAAAATACATTATCTTTGATTTTTATAGGTACCTATAGTTGTTTCACAATATTTGGATCATATACCAGGTAAATTTGTGGAAACGGGTGATGGTAGAAAATAGAACTGCTATTGCGGTGCACATGCATTAAAAATCTGTTTAAAAACTAAGGATTTTCTTTATCAACTAGGTACATAATATATATATATATATATATTAATTATAATATATTAAAATTAATGGGTGTTGAGCAATGTCAAAGAGTACTATTTAAATATTTAATAAAGATGAAGACGTTGCTTTTTTTTTGTGACACATTAAATAAAAATTGAATACTAATCAACTAACAATGCAGAAATACCTAATGGATTCAGCATTAGTATACTGGAAGCCACGCAAGCAAACAATTTACGTTTTTCATGAAGTCCAGAAATTTTAACTAACAACTGTAATTCGAGTATTCACAATATTATAATATGTTATACATTTCTAAAAATACCAAGCATCAAAATTAAATGACTCAGATGTAAAATGTCTAGGTAATGAAATATTTAAATATTTTTTTGATGATTAACGTAATAAATAATTCGTTAAATTTTACTTCATAAAGCATACAATTTGCAAAATTATAAAAGCAATGCAAACTATCCAATATAAGTGATAACATTTAACGCTTGTATAATATAATTGTTATATTAGGATATATAATTTCAAAATGCATTTACACGATAAAGGTGAAATTTTCATAAAAATTAATAATTATTAAAGCAAGATATTGATAATAATATAAATTATAATAATAATGGATAATACCTACAATAGTCAACAGTTCAAACTAATAGTAAAATAACACTCTCCGATAACTTTGTATTCTCACCTTAGCGATGAATGAGAACCCCTGTCGGTTGTTAGAGTCAGCACCAGAAATATTACGAACTTCAGGATCATTCAGTGGCCATACGCAGGATTTTTAGGGAGGGCTTGAAATGAATTACAATTTTATTTTTATTTTGTCGTCTACTAATTTCAGACAAATGTTTGTACAACTTTAAAATTCTCCACTTTTCTAGCAGAAAAATTGATCTGATCATTTAACTTCATTCAATCGAGTTTTTTTGAAAACAAATTTTATCTAGTTGCCAGTTGGTGGTATCACCAACTATACCACCTACTTTAGGGAGGTTGAAATTGAAAATTCACAGTACTTTTTAAAATAATCAGGAAAATAAAAAATAAAAATTTGTTAAAATTGTTTGGTAGGTAACCTTGGTTAGACTACCTATCTTCGTTTGGATTGTAATTGATTAATTTTAATTTTTTTTTCTAAAAATGTCAAAAAAATAAATTATTCGTTTGGTCAAAAAGCTTTAAAATAGATTTAAAAGTTCATCGTTTTTATTATAGCTTTTTAAAAATATTAGGCACGAAAGTAGTGAAGTTTGACTTTTATATATCCTACACCTCTTGATAACACATTTTTAGATTTAATTCTTGAACGTTAACTACGTCATGTTTACTTTCAAATAATTTTATTATTTTATTATTTGGAAAATTGAAGTTTAAATAAATTGATTGAAAACCGTGTCTTATTATAATGTCACTCATATCAGTTATTAATTAATGTGTTACCAATAAAAGTTAGTTATTTTACTCTATGCATCTCTAGTATACCTCTTATTTCTTAAAATGGCTAATATATTTCAAGTATTAATATAAAATAATAAATATAAAAAGTGGGTAAGTCACTCTGCTGTGCAGTAGGTTACAAGTGGCTCATTGTAATGGATGGTCTTAAATTTGAATTCAATGATATAATATCATATTGTATGAGAAAAACGATTCTGAGCCAAGACGACTAGTCAGCCTATAATATTTCTAAGTATATCTTATGATATTATTGTGAATTAAGTTATTTATATATTTACCTATTTACGTGGAGGGTGTACTTTTAAATTTGCAATCCTTAGGTATAAAAATTAAACATTTAATAAATTTTGAACTACAAAATAATTATTAAATTTTAAATTTGATAAATTTTGTCAAAATTCGAACTTTAAATGCTTATAAAAAAAATTGTGCCTATGTATTTTTAATATTTTTCAACTGCTATTGTAACATTATATCAGGATTTTATTGCATTACATTTTCACGCTTTTCTATCAAATAAATAAAGTTTTATTAATATTTATAGAAAAAAAATTAAAAAAATTGAAAGCTGACAATGCCTGTAAACAGCTAAAAAAAAGAGTCAAAATATTTTCAACATTTTACGGTGTACATGAAATGAGAATATAAACATTCAGTGAAATGTTTATATATCTAAAGTTATTAGTTTTTTAATTACAATAAAATAAGAAAATCGTTACATGAGAAATCGAGTGAATATCAAATGCTGCACAAATATGAATTCAAAC
>NC_042496.1:26224405-26225501 GCF_005508785.2 Acyrthosiphon pisum
TGTATTTATTATATTGTATATTAAATAGTTTTTGATCGGAAAAAACCGTTATGAGTTAAAAATTATTCATTGTCTTGTCTGTATGATTTAAAAAAATTTAATTTAATATCATGATACAAACACGTGGTCATAATTTTCCAAAACTTACCTTCCTACTCGTATGTAGAATGTTTGTCATTTCTTTTCTTAAATGTGTTCAAATGCCCATTGATTGATTTTAACACCAGTGAAAAAAAAAATCGTTGGTAAATAAGAAATAGTTTTTGGAACGTATACGACCGTCATATAATAATATTTTTAACAATTATGTTAATATTTATTGTTCTGGTTAAGAGTATACCTATATATATCTACCGGCCAATATGGTTTTCACTGCCTAATTCGTTAGTAATGTGACGGCTGTGTCTGCATACTGCAGTCTAGATACGTCAAAGACTCATACATGGTGATGTTTTGAATAATCGTTTATTGTACAATTAATTTACGAAAAACCCTAGAAATGTATTCCGTGGGAATACAATAATAAAAAAAATCTGCAATATTTTGTGTTTTAATAGATATGCGAACATAGTAATTTCTAACGCAGACAAGTTTTTAAGGTATAATATAATATGACTAGCCGACCCGTCACAGCTTCGCCCGTGATTGGTTTTTTATTTTGCGTCCGGACGTTGATATGCATAATTTTTTATTCAAATTTCATCGTTTAATGTGATCAGCAAGTAAATATAAAAAATGGGTAATGAAAACGTATTGAAATGTTTCTAGCGGTAATAATGATAAATATATTTTTATCAAAAATAGCTGATCCCGTGCACTTCATTGCTCGTTAAATTTAGGTACCAACTCTTATGACTCAAACTTTGTTCAATTCGTTATTTATAAATCGGTGTATGGTGTTCAAAACTTATCTTAACTTTTCCGTGGCCCAGAATAAAAATTCTGGTTCGCAACAGTATATTGCTGTAGATCGCGGACCCCGTGCTGTTTGTACCTTAGTGTATGATTTAACTCTAAAGTATCAAAGTTATACAAAGTTTGTCGTTTTTACTTAATTCCACCTACGATTAATGTTACAAAGTTAGTTATGATTAAT
>NC_042496.1:26226236-26272707 GCF_005508785.2 Acyrthosiphon pisum
TATACAGATTTTATATTATATAGACGACGATATCGCATTGTATATTAGGAAATAAAAAATTATACAGTTCTCCGAGGCTCCTATTGATGATGAGATATCGTTACCGACGGTATTTTAAATCGTTTTGCATAATAATATTATATTCAACTTTTCTCGTTAGCTGATCGAGAGATGATAAAAAACACAACAAAAAACAGCCCCAACCACGGCCAACCGGTCGGCGGTCCTATATACATAACTTTACTAATATGATAATATTAATATAGTATATCGATTACGGCGTCAAAGTCATGAGCGAAAAAAGTCGGAGTTTTTCACTGGAGGTAATAATTAACATACCGCCACCACACGGTCAAATATAATAATATCAACGTGTGCGGCGGTGGCAGCGGCAAGTAACACGATATACCCATAAATAGTGCGATGACATTTCTTTCAAAAACGCATCCACCGAAGGATCAAACGGTCGTCATTATATATTATCCGTAATTATATATATATCGCAACAAGTACAGTATTTATACCGTCGCGGGTCGTACGGCGACAGCGTGTTGAAAAAATAATAACACACCCGTCGCCGGCTGTGTATAATATTATATATTATAATAGTTGTGGTAATGTATATGACTCCGAGGAATTCGGTAGCTATATTATAGTGTTTCTTTTATCGTCCGTCTTATTATGATTATAATTATTGTCAGGCATCAGCTATAATAATAATTAATATTATATGCATCGCGCCTTTCGAGACGTGATCACGTATACCTATTTAATAAATATAGGTACGCGTACGTTATTATATATTTGACGTGTGCCGGAGGTGGTTTTTTTTAAAAGATTTTTTTACGTTTTTCTTCCGTTTTGTCGAAATACCATGTACGCCAACACACACACACACACACTGACGTAAAGAACTACATCGGAAAGACACGTGCAGCCATTGCACACGGTGACCTATTTATGCGCGTGGGGTCGGTCGGTTGGTGGGTCTGTTGCTGCCGAGGAGACACCAAAACATAAAAATACAACCTCGCCAAGTTCGCCAAGACGAAGACGGTGAGCCGCGGTCTTTGCGTTGTTGACGACTTCGGGTGTGTCACGGACTAGGTGTGGGTGCAAAAGCCCCTAGGTGGTATTCGATGGATATATCGCGCACGTATACGGCCACCGCAGTTAGGCCTCTCTTATTTTCTTAACCTCCGATACCAATATCTTATATTTCGTAAATTTATTCATCGAAGTATATTATATATTCATATCGTAGGATATTCTGTAAAAGCACCCAGACAACTACAAAATACAAAAAATATATATTGTTTAACCAATTCTTTGTGAAACTCGCTTCCCAGACAACAATTTTTTGTTTATAATATTATTATAACATTATAATAACGAATAATATTAGTATAACGTTATTATGATACTATTATAATATTATCATTACAAAATGCTGTCTGGGTTGGATGGAAAAATACGATTTCGGTACACGGTTTTACGATTCCTGATTCATAAAGGCGTTAATTACAACGTATTGAGCAAAATATTTTTACAAAAAAGTAATCACAGAAAAAAAATAATCCACTTAGGTATTATATATAATTGTCTTATCTAAAATATATTATGTAATAGCCTGATATTTAGAGGAAAATTTAGATAAAACCTAATATTTGTTTTACTGTAAAAAATAATGATGATTATATTATACTAGAGCAGTACGACTTTAATACAATTTATATTAAAATATTATACCTAAACTTAATATAAAATTAGGTGAGACTATAATAATATATTCTCCAATAAAAAGGGTTCATGTTATTTTATACAACCATGAAGTTTACTTACTATAGCCCTATACATGTATCCCATGGAATCAGACCTGTATCTTCTGGAACAGTACTAATAGTGAAATTATTGTTTAAGAAGCCGATTGGCGACACTTCCTAATTTCCTATTTTGCTTTATTATTCTAATCAATACATTTTTTCGCGTTTTCACAGTTTTATTTCTGTGATAAACGAACTCTTCTAGTATAAACTTTATATTAGAATATATTCAATATTGATTACTAAGTTAAGGTATATTATTGATTCAACTAATTTTCTGTCGAGTTATTTCGGTATAAGCCGCAAAGAACGTTTTTCTCACTGTAACGGACGAACGTACCTATAGGTACCTAAAAGGTAAAAAAGATTATCGTAAAAATCGAAAAATATTCATTCTCGCGTATGTATAATACAAAAATCACCAGATAGTTTGATTATGGAATGTAGAAATAGAAGTGAAAAAACAATTCGTAAGAATATTACGAGAAACGAATATTATGGTATTTTATATTCTCGAAAACCGAGCGTATTGGAATAATTAATAATTTTATATTAACATTGTGTTTGTCTATAGTTTGATGTGAATCAAAAGAGTTTTATTAGTTTGTTGAAATATTTGTATAATATACGCACTATAAATATATAGTGTCAAATCGCGAGATAATTACGGACCATATTTGGCTGTTTATATGCCTTGTCGTTGCACAGATGTTGTGTGAATTTTAGTGGAGCAGTGAGTAAGTTGATTGACAGACAAACAGCTATATAATATATTATAATCATATATATATAAATAATAAATTGGCCTGCACAGTATTTCGTAGGCAATACATTATCGAGATACGCAATTATAATTATTATACGAGTTTTTTCTTTAATAATATGAAGTGTGAAATGTCTGTGAACCGCGATTTCTTATTTACAATGTGGACGACATTTTCCTGATTATTGTTTCACCGAGAACGTTTTCATTAAATCACATAACATATAGTTATATATATATCCAGGACACTTGTTCACACCCATATATGCTTTTATTATTATTTTATTATTATACTATATTATCGCATATTATATTATAGTAGTATAGTCGCGTATATCATATTTAATAATGGTGTAACGTCCGTTCTCACTTCTCAGCTTCTCGCGGATTTTGAAAAAAAAAAATCCTATTGCCTCGCGATGTCTTTAAATGTCCATAACATTTGTAGTGCACGTGTACTACCTATACTCATACGATATAATATATTAAAGATACCTTATTATATTTTATGTTCATGACAATAATGTGTACCTAGTATAGTGTTGAAAAAACGTTGCCTTTTATGAAGTAGGTATATTATAACGTAACGCGTCTCGCTACTGCAGACGTATCAAACCTGTAGAAAGGTATAGATACTTATTACTTATATTATATTATTATAATAAACGTGAAACTGAGAACTAAAGATGTAAAAATTGTAACTTATATATTAATAAGACAATAGATTTTGTATTCCACCATGCGGCATGAGGCATTTTTAGTATGAAAAATGTGGTCTTGCAGTAAAAATGTATTGTAAATGCTTTTAATCACACGCGTCGTATAGGATGTATATGATGTCGACTATATAATAAATCGGATTGACAAGACAGGCCATTTTCACCGGCACGAAATACAATATAATAATATACCTAATATATTATATTATTATATTATAAATAAATTATAATATATATATTACATATATAGAACGATCCGCGCGATCTCGAGACCTAAGTGCATTTGTCACGACCGTCCACGAAAACCTATCGGATTTCAGTCTATATACGATCCGAAAGACCTATTTGGCGGCAGCGGTGGAGATGTCTAAGGCGGTGGCGTATAGGATTTCAGTATAGAACGTATTTAGTTTGTCATCCGGTTGTCGTGCGGCAGTCGTATCCACTATACATATATTGTATAATATCATAATAATAATATATTACATATACACGCATATTAAAATACGTGGCGCCCGTTAAGTAATGACATACAATACGTACGGCGATCGCTCCAAGGCCCAAGGCTCAAACTATATAATAATAATATGTTATAATCATGTATATAATATGATGATGCGTACGGATCGACCAACCACGACGTCCGATGACATAGTAATAATAATGATAAATGATAATAATATTGTTATATCGTAATTTGTAATGATACCGTTCGCGATTTATATAGGTACCTACCTACGACGAATGTAATATACGCGCAACGTGCAGTAGCAGAAAAATGTGAGCGCGCGCGCTTGAGGAATGAAAATATAGTTACTTATATAGTTATATATATTATACATAGTGCCGTCATTAAAATCGTATAAATCTAAAACAGCGCACATTGATTTGTATGCGCACACGATTTCTATACGCGTTTCGTACACACGGGAAATCAATCGCGACGTATAACATAATACTATACATATTTTATAGTATGCGTTATTCTAATTTGATGCGACGACTTTATGATAATTATTTTCGCGATGTCGAAACGATTTGTTTATCCGCACCCGCGTCGGAAACTGTTCCGCGTGTGTCAATAAGCCGTATACCTACAGCTATATAGTGGTCTCCGGAATGACGATCGTCCACCGAAGAAGATTTTACACAATACTCAATGAAATGTATCATTATATTATTATAATATCATTATGGTGTGTACGGTTATTTTTGCGACGGTTTTGCAACATCGTCGGTAAGTCGTAGGCATACGTATCTACCTATGTCATATTTTTATCCTCCGCTTTTATCGCGTTGAAACTTGAAAAGAAAAATTCCACCGTCGTGTAAACGTTTTGTTCATAGTATAAATGTATAGCTTGTAGAATTTCCTTCAACATGCTACCATATATAAATAGATATGTACTATGCCCACTGATAGGTGGAAATCCATTAACATTATAGGGAGGGTGGCTAACATTTTCAACATCAATGTGAGAGGAGGGGGGCTTCAATCCCACACAACTTAAAACTGTTGTTTTTTGGGGAGCTAATAGAATATTTGAAGGTTTTACAAGCACTCCCTTATTTCACCTATACCTATTATCTTTCCACAAGGCATACATACCGGCTATTGGCCTTATAAACCGAAAACTGCGACAATCTATGGAAAAAATAAAAATAAAACCCAGCTAAATTTTTTTTTACACAAAACCAAATTAGAGGTTTTGACAAAACTTCAGGAGAGAAGGGGGGGCGAATTTAGTACCAATGCTCAAACAAATTTGAATTAATCTTCTTTTTGAAGACTGTTATGACTATTGTAGTGCAAGTTATATTTGCGTTTTATTTTTGTTACCTATATTTTAAAACGTTTATAATATTAATTACTGTTAATAATTTCAATAAATTATTATTTTTTAAATATTTACATACTTAGGTATTAAAAATAATTAATTGAGTCCCAAGTGGGGTAATCAAGGTAATCACTCCTACCGTACCCCTCAAAACAGTCAAAACCACCACAGCAAAACGAAGAAGATTATAGTTGGCTTTTTTTATTTTTAATTCTATATACTGGACCAAGATTTTAACTTTATATAGATACATGTTTTGGGCTGGATACATTTCTTTTTTCAGACTGACTGTAACTGTAACATGTAATCATTTACAAATTTCCAAAGTATCTTTTATCTTTTAACTAGATACACAATTTTGGTACTCATCTATTATAGGTAGGTACAACTAGATGAGTGCCTTACATATCCAATATCCATGCTCTTATAATTTATAATATCATGGTTACGATTAATAATTATTATTAATCGTAATTATTATTACTAATAATTATTAGATATAAAGAAGTGTGTTTCTTTCTTCAAGCTGTTCAATGTACCTATACAATTTTATTAAATTCATACTATAATGTACCTACCCATGGGGATACATGAGGGAGGGATGTAGGTGTCAGATCTTTTTCGTTAGAATCATTTACCTTCCTTGAATATTAAAATATGTAACTATAAAACTGAATTTGCAGGTCATTTTTAAGCGCATTTTTAGTTTTTTAACGTTGAAGAATGTATTATTACGTCATCAAAAACCCGAAAACTATTACCAGCGTATATTTCTAGAATAATATAGTAATATAATATTATTATCATCAGTAAAACCGTCTTCGTCAGCCGCGATAAAAAAAATAACAACGATCAAACGTTTCTCCAAATGAAATAGGTAGTGTAATGATAATAATATGTAATATATTGTAACGTAAATTATTTATACATAAACAACTATCGTGCGTGTATACCGTTAATGGGCCATTAAATTGACAGGGTCGAGAGCTGTGATCATAAATTCTGCGCGAGCATTGGCAGCACTATACTATTAAGTTCTGGAATGGTAGTAGTTCAGTAGGTATGTAGTGACTTACGACTATGTCGTCTTCAGTATATCTGCGTATACGATAGTAATATTATGTTAACACGATCGTATTCGACGACGACAATGCCGGACGAATAATATACGATTCGTTTGATTTCCTATATACTTTATAATATATTTAAAAAATAAATAAAATGGATAACAATGTAATGGCAATAATTATGACGACTGACGGACACGACGACTATACTATCGAGCTGCACGTATTATATTATATCGCACTCGGTGGGTAGGTACGTGCACATTTTTGCACTCAACGACCTTACGGCCGCCAGGGACGAAAATGTCTACTATACGTATAATACATAGACGAACAGCATTGACATAATTATTACGCGCTGACAATTATATATACCTACATAATATTATATTCCGTGTTTACGAACATAATCAATTAGGCCACCGAAACACGTGTATACGAAATCTACTATTTCGTACGTATATAAAATTATTATCTATGTAGGTAATGTAGGTATATAAACGCGCAGTATAACATTGTAATGATAAACTGAGTATCGAATGTACTATGCGAATTTTCACCGATAAATAATAAATGTGTGTGTGTTTGTGAACAGATACCTCGTACACTTATATACGTGATGTTTTAATTATTATAATAATACATACCCATTGGTGCCGCCGCCGCCGCCGTCGAGAGCGTGACAGCAGTGTACATGGGTTGTATGTTATAGACGTGTACCTACCTTTGTATACACTCAATTGTACATTGTGCTGAAAGTCAAAAAAAAAAGAAAGAAAACATTACCATTTATACGATATATTATAATATGCATTAATGCGATTTAATCGATACGACTGCAGTCCACGGAATGCCCGTGTGCGCCATATGCATCACGATTGCCCGCGAAAAAATATCGCAAAACAATACCGATGAAAATCCTTTGGAAAACGTATGCGGTCGAGTTGTTTTATGATATAGCCGGACCCGACCACGGACAGGTCAGGACGACGTGTTACGTGCAAATATTATAATACTATAAAGGTATGTAGGTTATATTATACTACATTAGTACCTACTACCTATAGCTAGTAATATAGTTATGACCAAAAACTGATCACTTAGACACTTCGCATGGGAACGATTTATTTATTAAATGTTTTTATAATATGCGTTATTTCTAACCATACTTAAAGGCCTGTTGTTGTACACAATTTTGTTTTATATTTGTTTAGCTGTTTCTCATTTTATTATCATAATAATGTTACCTATATTAAGTAATTGTATTGAGTATTTGAGTGCACCAAAATATGTATATTTTAAATTTTTCTAAATTTTTTGAAATTTGCCATTGATAAATTCATTTTATAAGACGCTACATATAGCAAGTACGCTGCAGAATGATACGTGTGCCGTAAATATAATTATATAATACGATCATCCGTGAGACTTCCGAAACCACTGAAATTCGGATTATGCCTATACAATATTGTTTATCGTCAGATTGTGTATAGAGTAGGTATAAACTATTGTTATACAGCAAAACATTTTGTTTTTATGTTTGGGTGGGGATCATAATATGTGTTTAGATGGACAAATCTTTTATAGTTCCTTATTTCTGATAACTTCAAGAAATATACATACATTCCTTAAATATCTGAGAATCTGCTAACAATGTAGTAAAATTATTTAAAATTACCCTGTGCCCTGTGGTTTTTTTCAAAACCGAATTGGTAAATTTGACTGCATTAATCAATAATATACTAAACATTTATCTATAGTTAGTATGTCGTTTCGATATTGGAATTGATAAATATTGATTTAATATCGTTTTAATAATTTTCAAGTTTGTTTATAATATATTAAAACACAGTTTTTAAATGAAGAAAATCATAATATACATGTGGTGATAAATATTATATAGGTGCTTAAATAATTGAAGACCTGGGGGCAACAACCAGACATATCCTTTTTTTGAAATTGTTCAACAGACACAAAAAACATTGTAAATTCAAAAAAAAATCTAAAAATTTTTTGAAAAATTTTAGAATTTAGTTTTAGGGTACATACATTATATGCACTTATAGATATTGCTTAAATTTTAATAATAAGTTAAGGAAGCAATAAAAACTTGTTTGGAAATATCTTGTTGTTGCACCATAATTAAATACTTGGATATGTCTTGTTGACTAAAATCAAAACCAGACATCTCCATTATAATAGGAAAAATGAGGAGATGTCTTGTTGTTGCACTAAAATACAAACCAGACATCTCCATTTATATTATATCATTGTATATTTGTATTTAACAGTCGGATTTGTCTGGTTGTTGCACTATAAACGACGCAGTTTTTTTTTCTTGAGAATGTGCAATCAAAAACTGATTTTGGCCAAAATATGGAGATGTCTTGTTGTTTCCCTCAGGTCTTCAATTTCGCTTGGCTTTGTTTTAAATATTTTTGTTTAAAACAATATGTCAACGTCAAGTAAAAGCATACAAGTTATAAACCAAAAAGTTAAAAATGTACAAGTTTAAATTCGTTTTATTGTGGAAATAAGGGGAAAATATCTAATACTTAGGAAAATCAATTTATACACAATTGTCACAAACCTCAATGTCTTTTCCTCACATTGTATGGTATTCTTCATGCGCTACCTACGAGAAAATAACATGATCGAAGTAAATTCAATTAAATTCCATGTATAACATCTGCAGGTATTTTGAATTTTCATTGTTTCATATTATGTTTGACCACGAATGATTTAGGTATTTCATGTTATGGTGATCGTGATCATGATAGTAACTTAGCATGATAAGTCGAAAATTCAATATAGCCAAATTCATATTAATTTACATAGTATTATTTATAGTTCAAAAAATAAATAATAATGGCCTTTAATTGACCATCACTTTCTTGCTCATATTATTCTAAGCATAATACTCGTAATATATGTCTGAAATCTCGTGACAACGTGTTTAGACAAAATACCGTTTTATATTGCACATTGCTGTTTAGTAAAATATAGGTAACATTATATATAGTTTAAAAGGGTTTCCAATGACTTCTGGTTCAGATGTGCGCAGTCCAATGGGAAACCTAGCTTGATGTCAGCAAGTTCGTTAGTAGTATGCCTTGGATGTACACACAAACTGGTTTGCAACTGTTCCGCCCCAAAGCCAAATTAAACGTATACCTATAATCAAAAAACAAATAAATATTTACTCGTATAAAGCCATAATTAAATTCAAAGAATAAAACACGATGGAAGATCATACTGTTTAGATAAACAATAGAAGTAGGTATATAAATATTATGTTATGTGTTTTACATTTAATTTATCTAAGGAACACTTTTTCTTAGTACTTAAAAAAATTAAGTAAACAATATTTTAATCAAAATTGATAGTAATATTGTTTTAACTTTTAATTTTATATAGGTATTGTGTTTATGATATTTTTTCATTCTTCTTCTTCTGACTGATTTCTATGATAAGACTAGGTTTGCTCATAAGGAAGGACATAACATGAAAAATATTATAATGAAGATTTTAAGCACTACCTACACATAAATGAAGATATAATAATATAACTTTATATCTATACAACTTTCTGCCTTATAACTTTGCTACAAATAAATCAATCAGTAAATAAATAAATGTAAACTGTAGTTTAATTACTCATAGTTGTAAATAACGCAAATGTTAACACTTTTAATGTTACTTTTTACAAGCATTTGCAGAAAAAATTTTTTTTAGCTTTTTATTTTTTCTCTTTTTCTAAGCCAAAACAAAGAAGATTCATTCTAAATGTTTTAAAAAAAATGTATAAGACATCCCAAAAAATACTATGATGGCATCAGTGCATGCCATATGCACGAATCATGTTTAAAAAAAATGTAAAATACGCGTTTTCTTATAATGGCAGATTTAACGGTTGTACCTACTTGAGATTTTTGTTCAAACAGTTCCCATAGATATTGATTTTATAATTATAATTATATTATAATTATGATTATGTCAATTGTCAGCGCACTATTTATTTTCTCTCACTGACTCATGCATAACATAAACAAAACGCATTTACTCATTTTTTCTATGTTTTTAAGTAATCTTAGAGTGAAATCACCCATTACAAAAAAATAGATAATAATATTTTTGAGGGAATGACATATTGATTTGTCTAAATATTGTTTCAAAACAATTTAAACATCATTTAAATGTACAACAATGTTTTGTTTATTTTTAAAGACGAAAACAAAGTCAAATAACTATAAAGTATAGAACAATTCCCTCTAAAATATTATTCTTTTTGTAATGGGTGATTTTACTCTACGATTACTTAAACACATAGATACTTAATCAAATGATTCTGCGTAAATGCGTTTTGTCTATGTCACGCGTGGGCCAGAGAGATAAAACAAATAGTGCACTGCATTCTCTTAAACAGAATAATGTATCGTACCTAAATTATTCAACGCACTACGCGGTGTTTATAAAAGTAGCGAACTATTTTCTAATTTTGCAGTGGTAGTGACATCAAAAGAAGAGTCTTCTAACCATTAACCACTGGATATAATAAATATGACCATACAAGTATTAGGTATATGGGTGCGTAGGTATAATTCATAATTTTAAAATTTCGTGGTTTTTTCTATATACAACATCCTCCCACCAATGATTGATAAGGCCAAATACTTTTCGATGCATATGACGTATATCGTATATAGATACATACATATTCACAGCTGGTATAGGCGTATATAAGTATAGCCGTATGAGTACTTATATCTGGAGTGTGTGTATTGAATTTATGAATATAATTGATTTCTGTCCCTAAGACAAGTATAGTTATAAGGGATGGTATAGTTATAATGACTTTAAAAATATTAGCTGCAAAATAATAAAAAAATATTTGACGACGACATCTGCGGAGGATTCATCACTTTCAGCCGCATTGGATTATGTCATAAAACAATAATAAAGTATTGGAGCGTTTGAACACGTGTAAATGTGTTTATATAATACGAAAACGATATCAATAGTAATAAAAAACACGTGTTGACAATGGCGCGTTTTCCTCGGCGATCGAATACCTCTGTATATTTCCCACAAGACGCATACGATTATGACTATAGGATATTGTGTAATCGCATGTGCAATATTATGCTCGAACGCTGTTTGTTTTATTATTATTGTTACATATATATAGGTATGGCGCGAATGGTTTTTGTTGTGCACATGTAAAATTTGTACATTTTTTGCTGTTTCCCAAGGAAATCTACACGATAAACAATAATAATATAATATATTTTTATAATAAATTATTCGTTAATATTTTTCCTCTAAGTGCACGCGTGTAATAATATCGTTAAGTTTCAATATATGCACGTAACTCCGTATGGATGACTATATTATTTACGTTCTTTGTCGCGTAATAATAATATCTATTTATATCGCTGATGAGAGATGCTGTTAAGATCAGATTTGGTTCTGTCTCGATAATTTTTTCTCATCGTCACTGCAGTCGCATTATAATGACTATGGATTTTATATAATTCAGTATAGATTTCACGATGGAAATCGGCTTGTCTCATTAGGTAAATAAATGTATTGTTTTCCTCACGCTGTTCATCGTCTTAACTTAGAAGTGGAAAATACAATTGTTAAATTCGTCATGAATAAAATATTTTTTTAATTCATGTTAATACCAAAATCAGCAGCCAATGTGCAACGAAACGATTTATTAACACACATTATATTATTTTAAATTATTATATTTCTTAAACGTTATTTTAACTTTAAGCTGGTTGGTACTTATATCTAAAATAATCTTCTAGGTTAATTTTAGTACATTAGCTATAAATACTTATCTATTATAACTATTATCACATTATTATTACATTTTTTTAACCACTTTATTATGTGCCAATAGGTAAGTGTAAAGTTGTAAAATAGATTCTGTATATTTCATTTAACTCTTCCGTTCAACGATATGTCTATCGTCTATATATGTACCTACTATCGTGTTTAGTCGTTGTAATTTCATCGTTAATATAAAGCTGACAAGAAAACATTTTCATTCCCTCTTTCGTCATCTTGTCACCCTAGGCGAAACCTGTCTGTTGTAAGTTATATATAAGACAAGTATGTAAATCAACGTGTTCTAAGTGCTACGCATTGGAATTGTAAATTGTAAAAACCGCGTTCATGATAAATACAACATCGGGTTAAAGTTCTTTCACTCCATTCAGTATTCGCGACAAAGCATTCGGAAAATAATATTGTTCAGCGTATCTGCGTATACATTATTATGTAGTTTAATATTGTTTAAAGTACACTTGCAAAACTATTAATGTTGGTGGTTAATTTATGACATGTTCGAAAATCATCGAGAATTCATGAACTTTGTACAATTTTCAAAGTATAGCGTTTTTTTCATTTTCATGCAATTTTTTTTCAATACTATTTATTGGTATTATGACCCCCTCGTAATATGCACATACTGCCTGCCACTGTGCCGGCACAATTATTATAAGACACGAAACCGGTAAGGCATCATAAAGGACTTTGCGGCGGACCGGTCTGTGGTCAGGCAAAAAATGTATTATACGCGCATAAGTACTTATCTAAGCCTACTGCAGCAGTGCAGTGGCGGCATCAGCAGCAGGTCGAAGCCGCTATCATCATCTTTGCCGGTCTTTATATATATATGTATTATACAGACACTATTGTTATTGTGTCTCGTAGCACATTATTATACTCGCAGAACCAAATGGGTATATATATATGATCAGTTAGGCATATGTGGGAAGATGGTACTGGGGGGGGGAGGGGATAGCGCAAATATCGGATTCCGAGCGGTGTGTATTGCGAGCACGTCCTCCTCTTCGCGCGTATATACAATATAATTTATATAATATATAAGAATGTACAATAATGGCTATTTCATATATTCAATATATATATATATTGTAAGCGGCGCGTGACCAGACACCCCTCCGTCGTCCACACGTATGGAGCCGGCTGGCGAGAGATGTTATATGCGCGTGCGAATCGCGCCAACCCGCCGGCCGTCCTCGGAACTCGCGCGCGGGCCAATCGAACACCGGTCGTGCCAGCCGTAATCTGCCGGTCGCTCCTCGTTAACAATAATACAATATCATACCTAAGACGAAGCCTATTATAATTAGCTACTGTAGTTGATGTCGTTAAACAAAAATAATAAAAATAGTTCCTAAAAGTCTTAGTCTGTTTGGTTGAATTGATTATAGGTTTGAATTCAAATTATAAGTTTAAGACTTATAAAAAAAATTTGAATTTGTTGTGCAGACTATCTTTACGACTTCATAGTAAAGATTTTGATTTTTTTTTGTTCCTTTATTTACCAAGATTTTTGTTCAGTTTTAATCGAATGTCTAAACTTTAAGAAATTAGAATACTAATATACTATGAATACAGTAAAAAAAAAATTAATAGTTTATAAGAAACAAAATTACAACCCGTTAGGTATTTGTCAACCTTAAATATCAAAATTATTTTGTATTTATTACTTACTATTGATTGATTCTAAATTATAATACAGGTCAATCGTGCTGATTTTGTAGAATATACTTCCCGTATATAATAAATTCGTAAAATATTTGGGAAAACTATATAAAGCTAAATATAAATTAATTAAATTCAAAAAAAAAAAACAATTCACGATCATAAAACTATTCAGTGCATAAGCTTATACATGATTAAAGTTAATATTTAAAACTATTATACAAAATATTATGTACTTATTTTTAAATTATTAAAATCAAAAACCCAGTATAGACGGCATTATATGCGCGAACCGTAGTTTCTCTAAAAAAAGATTTTACTATTTTAAGTCTAAACTTTAGCGTGTAAACGATAAAATTGTGTACTTGAACTTTACTACTGCAAGACCTATTAGGTACATAATATATTTAAAATATAATTATTTATACCTATTAATTGTAAATATTATAAAATTATAATCCACGTTAAGCATATTGTTATTATACATTATACGGACTCTATAAAGACCCTTAAACTCTATTTTCTGAAGTGTGCCCTAGCCCCCGGGGAAAGCTTTCTCTTCTTTAATACGGGCTTTAACGTACATTTTCGACGTTCGGTACATTCATATATAATATATAATATATTAATATTATGCAGTTCAAACTACAAATGTACAATGTGATCTATAAGGGTGACATCATATTATATTATATACGACGTGGAAATCTTTCACTTCGCCTCACCATATCGGGGTTTAATCGTTGTAATAATATAAAGAAACTCGGCCTTAGGTTGGCGCCCGGCGCTCAAGACCGAAACGATTCGATTACAATATATTATAATATTATCACGTTACGCATTTTCGCTCGCACATAGTATAATAATACTTAATTATACGCATGGCCCGCGACGCAAAACGTGGAAAAAATAACAAGGACGCTAGGAAAACAAATTGTGTGGATATGTAGTTATTATATATAATTTTATCGTGTGTTGGATCGATTTAACATCCGATAAAACGAAACCATTAGCCGATTACAAATAGCCAACGCGAGTCCATAATTAATGCATCCACACTACACTATAGTTTTTACTATCGGTATTCATTACCGCTGTATGAGGAAACTTACTTATTATAGTGCACGCGTGCATTTTAAGAATGTCACGTGACATTTTATCGCATCGTGGTCGGTCATGACTTAAAGTTTTATTATTGTCGCGATGAATCGCATTTATTCCTGCGACAAAAACCAGAAATTGCGATGATACTATTATGATTTTTTTTTTATATACGACAGAACAATATTGTTTCTATGCATCGACTAACGAGTGAACCATTTATAATAACGAATCAGAAAATAATTTCGCAATTTAGAAAATGATTAATCTTTCCTTTTTTTAAAATTTTTTGTGGATGCACGGTAACCTTAGAGATACACGTAATTATAAATTAGAAAATTATTAACCGTACATTACAATATTTCAATAGTACAAAAAACCAAAATAATGACGTGAACTCGTATACAGTCATATTATAGGTCATATTATTATTTTGTAAAAAACTACACATTAAATAAGCAATTTACATTTTTAAGAAAATGAAATATTCATGAAGATATTTAAAAATATTTAATAATAACAGAATAAAACAATTTACGCGAGTCCGTTTTCACAGAAAACAAATGCGTGCGCAATGCATGACAATAAATAATATTGCTGCTGTCGACTTGTTGCGTGTAAAAAATGGAGTGCGATCGTTGCAGCAGTGCAGTTTGTATAAACGTGACGACCGTGATGGATCGGATTGCATATTATTACATATTATTATTATAATCGCATGGAAATCGGGAAAAAAATTGTCACTCCCTTATAATATTATAGTTTAATGTACGTTAATCGAAGTCGTTCGGCATTTGTTCTCCCGCTGAGCCTTGCCATCAACAGGTTTCCGCGTGTACGAATACGAAATGAATAATCGACGCTACGGTGACAGTCGTATATATTATAATAATATAAAATATTATGTGTACGCGTAAACTCGTAATACAAATATCGATGATTTTTTATATTAATTTAAAGATTTGTAAAAACCGGAGTTGGCCAAGTATGATTAATTATTATAATAATTCGTAACGCACGGGGCTGAACATTTTTATTAAAAACATAATATGGTGTTAATTGATATGATATCATAAATAAAAGTGACGAATAATGTATTTAATTAGATACCAAGTATTATAAATTATATTTATGTTCAATTATTTTTTGTTAATTTTATTTTTTTTTATAATAATTACTCTATTTATTAATCAAGATATAGTTATATATTTTAAAGTGAATCGTTCTGACAGGTCCTGCATGTGTAAGGCTGCCTTTTAACATTATAGTAGCCAAGCTTTTATTTGGTGAAAATTCTTAAACTTTAAGAGTATAATAATATATTATATTGATATTGGAATTTTTTATGTTAGTGATAAACCCGAATCTTGCCTGTTCAAAACGTGTTCTAACTAATCTGAAAGTCAAATTTTTATTTATAAACAGTTTCACTTTTTATTTAATATATTATATATTATATTGTATTATGGTTACCGTTGATTATAAATGAATAATTTCACACATTCACACTAGTGCAGAGGCGATGCTGTCAAGTGAACAACAATAAACAAATAACAAATATTAGGTGTAATAGTTCGCGACAAGTTGGCGCGTTGTCCAGTGTCCAGTGCAAGATTCACTGACGAAAATTCGCATATTTTTTTTCATACGCTGTGACCATGGTATAGGTATCGTGTACCCATATTACGTCGTGGTACAAGATGTGAGAAAGAAAAGCCGGCGGTAGACTTCAAAAGAAGTGAAAAACGGACAGTGCGCGAGAGAGTCCTCATCGGCGTGCTGCATAGGGCATGGTGAATACGCCCGGTCATTATAATGGGACGACGACTTGGCGATTTCTCTCATCGGGTCGTCCCCGCCGCGCCGAACTTAATACCGACAAATATGGGTCGCCACCGCCGACAAACGCATCATTATATGTGATGTCCACCGTCACCGATTTATAAATATACAATATTATTCTACGTTATAAAAAAGGAGCTGTGAACGGCCGACCGGTTCGTCAGCACACCAAAACTGTTTTCATATAATATATAGGTATATAATACCACGCACGTAGCCTATAGTTAGCTATAGCACTACGCTATACAACCATACAACCGGCAGTGCTGCAGTAGTTGTAATAGTACAAACTGGGACTATACCGAGATGACGGTATAAGAGTCGTGGTAACCACGGTCACCGTTATCGTCTACGAATGTAATATAGCAAACTAAATACTAGATACACGTGACTAAAACGCCGCACACATCGAACGTGGTGGACGATCGATGTGTAATCGATGCTTTAGAATTTAGAGTTAAAAACAAAATATAGTTCAGCAAATTTCGCAATTATAGTTGAGGCTCCGACAGTCTCGATTATAATTTAGATATGTTTGTAGAAATAGCAAACGCCCACCCTAAATTTGAACTCGATGAGATCGACACGACTTCATAGTATTTAATATTTTATGCTGTAACTTGTAAATGTGTTAAATTCTGTTAAAACAAATTTTTTTGCAACATAAAAAATTAAGTTTTGTTCTCATTTGATTTTTCGACCTATTTTACTATATTATGAACTTGAACTGATTAACTCGTTAATTAGGTACAGACGTACAGCTTTGTCTATTTAGTATATAATTTATATAATATACCATAATATGTGACAGTTTACGATCGCCTATCGTTGTTGTTGTTGTGGTCACGTCTTCCAAAATGTTGGTTTGAAACTGTTTGAATAGGACAACAATATTGACTTGCAAAAATTAAGCGTAAGTTCACGCCCACGGATCGATTAATAAAATAGTGCGTGTCTACATATACATATTATACACAACGTCCGAATTCATATTATTTTCGACGACACCGTAAATGGATTTACGTCAAATCTAAAATGAAATACGAGCGTTGAATCAAATGTTGCTAAACGAGTGACCGAGATCCGGTGGAAGTAGTCGCAACCTTATACGTCGCGTTATTCTGCGTCTTTATAGTGTCTTACTGTTTTACGGTTTAATTTTTAGAAATTATTAGGAGAAAAAACACATATAAGGTTGTATAATGTTATGTTTATAGTTCATACTAAAAGGTTAAAATTTAAATATAATCATTAAATGGAATATTAAATCGTATATGATATAATAATATAGTACATATTGATACATTCGTTACAATTTTTGGCATTTCAACATTTTTTCCCGTTAATTTTGTTATTTGTCCATTACATTTTTTCATTCGACATCTGTAAATGAAAACCTCTTATTAACCGGTTGCATATCGCATTTTGCGTCATAATAATATTATAAGTACTTGACACCAATTAGGTCCTCCCACTGTAATATTGCTGTATCACCGGTAAATTATAACATTGAACATTTGAACTACGCAACATAAATTTATGTTAATACTGTCACTTAGATATATTATTATGCTATAATAAACGGAGAAAATTGAAAAAAACAAGTATAGTACTAAACAATTGCTATTAATCCGTAAGAATTTTGAATTTTTACATTGTGCGTTCGGAACAATTATTATTTCGAAAGGCTTAATTTCGATATTGATGAATTTAAAACGAATGTG
This sequence comes from Acyrthosiphon pisum, assembly GCF_005508785.2. Lineage (NCBI taxonomy): Eukaryota > Metazoa > Arthropoda > Insecta > Hemiptera > Aphididae > Acyrthosiphon > Acyrthosiphon pisum. The sequence goes on from NC_042496.1 coordinate 26,244,638, forward strand.
TATAATCAAATTTTGTTTAATACTATATAGGTATGTGATACAATAATATGAATAAAGGAATATGATAATCAAGAAATTTATATCAAATCAGCCAATGAACTTTCCGGATTTGATTTAGAAATTACTTTCTAGTCACATTATTTTCTATATTTTATCTTTTTTTTAAGAACAAAATACCATTATAATTATATGTATATCAATTTAATATGTAGCGAGGGACTTTAAAACATTGTATTTACAAAAGCTGTAATAATATAACACATAATATTACTTCAAAGTACTAAGATTGTTTCCATATTAGTATTTTAATCACGATATAACATTAAAATATCAAAGATCTGAGGTAATAAACGATTAAATAATCCGTTTTTATCCGGTGTCGTATAATCTTAAGCGCCAAAGTATAATAATAATATACGTATTTATAGGTGTACAATTAATCTTTATTTAATGCGACCGGCGTATGGTGGTCATAATATATATGTAATATGTATATTTAGAGCTATAATAATGCGTACACCTATATAATCCCGCAACGATAACATTATGTAATCCACCGCTCATAATTTCTAAATGGTTTTCAGCATGTATCCGCATACAGTGATCTTATATTAATTGTATACTGCTTAAGCGCTGATGACGTTTGGGCTAGGTCATGGGGGAGGATTAAACTTTTTTCCATAAAAATACTTAGGAACAGACCACCCTATTTCATAAATGTACCTATTTTAATTATAACACCCATTTGCATTTTATTTATCATTTTTAATCGTATATCAAAAATATTCTCTATTTTATAAAAAAAACAATGAGGTGCAGGACAAGCGTAAGATATGAAAAAAATCGTATTTTCAAAATCCAAAATTTAAAAAAAAGTTCAATAATGACTAAAAGTGGACCGCGATCCTGAACGCTCATCGTGGTTACCTCCAATCGTTCGCTCATGTGAGAATTTAAATAAAAAATATCTAGTGATTTTATATATTTTAACAATTAAAAAAAATGGCCTATGGGTGTGAATACTGACACCCCATGATTACGCCACAATGATCTAGTACGGAATGCGTACCCTCGAGTCACTTGTAAAAATTTCTATTTGTATAGTTTTGATCAGTAAATATTCCATTATTACACCGTTGCTACTCCCTATCTACGTATTATATCCGTTCTTGTAGACCGTACATCGTGAATATATAAATATTTTGTAATCTTGGAATTTTTTCACCTATACGCGAGATTATTTTTTTCAGACGAAATCAAGAATAAAACCGCATGTACCTACTATAATGTTATGCTGTGGTCACTAAACCCGTACGATAAATTAATAAATGATAATACGATGACGATCCCACCCAGAAAAATTTGGGCGTTCACGATTAAATATCACGTGCTTCTACCTCAGCGCCTGACACCTACGCAGGTCTTTGGCGCGGCGCCACGTCGTAAATCTCGAACACATGCGATCTTCGTCGTCCGATTGTATTTACATATATAGAGATAATCTGTTGGTACGACCACCGTAGAGTAGGAACTACAGGTATAAAAAGTTAATAGTACATCGGAGGTAAGGATGGACAAAATACGGCTTATAAAGCTAAAAATTGTATTCAAATAATTTATCTTTGGGTCACTTGCACCTATCCAGCTATCCATTTTTTTTTTGGCTAAAAAATCGTGTAAATACTCTAGACCGACTTTATCATCCAATAGTATTATGAGTCATCGAAGAGCGGCTTGCAATATTGTGTCATACGCGCGTCATGGTGACAAATATGCAAATACTGTATGCTGGTCCACATAACATGATAAAAATATGATCAATAAACGAGAATAATATATTAATTATAAGCTATTATAATCGAACTAGAATATTTATAATTTTTTTTTTATTATTCCAACTTCGTTGGGTTCCTAGAAAAACGAACGATTAATTTGTTCTGATCATCAGAATGTATTAAAATTGAATAGGTACCGATTTTAACTAGATGCAAAATAACATGACTAAAAAAAAAAAATCCAAAAACGATCGAAGCAATTAAAATGGTAAAATGACCCACTCTTAAAATATCGGTTCTTATAGGGTGTTTATATAAGGCGTCCGTAATTCCAATATTCAGTAATTCCTATCGGTAAGTTTCTATATTCTTTTCAGCACGGCTCTGTACTCTGACTGCGAATGAAATTCATCACGACTACCTATCTTATAGATCAATTTTTTAGTAATTACGTTTCATTGAAAATATATATGATTACAATCAAATTTTGGGCATTTCCAGCCCCACGAATAATTATCCGACAAACGAATAGGTACTAATATCTCGTACGATTCTCAAATATAGCTACGCACGTTTTATATTATACCTAATATACAACTATTCCTTATACCTACTCCTTATTAATAATAATACTTTTCTGGACGATCATTAAAAATGTTTGCGACGCGTACAACTTATATGCATTGTTTTCTGTACGACGTGTGTTGTCATTATATTATCATTATACGGTCGTCCTTGGTCTTGGTCGATCGCGAAATTCTCGGCAACTGCGGTACATACGCGTAGGCCGCCGTAGACATAACGAGCCATAAAAAAATTGTCGCGAATCTTCTTCAAATCGTTTTATTATAATTATTGTAATGCTTTTCAACGGCACGCCACTGCCGCCACCATACGAGTGTGTGCGTGAGTATTTGTTTTTTTTTTTTTTAATATTTGCGTCACGAACGTTATTTAATATAATAATGCGACGCGGAGCGAGATAAAAACAACTCCCATTCCAAATTCATCGATTATTTTATTACAAATCAATAAGACTAAATTTTAATCGTTATTATACAAACGTTAGATACGCGTTTACAATATAATATGCCAAGTTACATCTTGCGATTCGAAACAGTAATGCGCACGTTATCCGTCCAATTCATATCATTCGATACCTATAATTATTTTATAATACCCATTATAGGTACCTACATTTATTAATTATTATTATGATATAATAATATTATGTATTTTATTTTATTATTAATTTCAATATTGTTTTTATTTTATTTTACAGGGGTCAATTCGCTTCAGTCAGACGGTGCACTTCAATCGAAACTGGAGAAGTGTTTGCGGCCAAATTTTCAAACCGCACGAGGTTCGGCGAAGACTGCAGTCCCGACATCCATCACGAAATAGCTTTGCTGTCGCTGTGTTCACCGTCACCACGGATAACCAAACTGCATGATGTGTTTCAAACGCCCAAACAGTTGATCATCGTCATGGAATAGTGCGAATAATATATTATTATAATTTATAATGTTTTACAATCAATAAAACTATGACTATAATTATTATTATGACGATGGGCGATTTACGTTTTTTAGCGCTCCCGGAGGTGATCTGCAGAAAGTCATCGACGACGATAACGTGCCATTTGAAGCCGATGTGGTTAAGTTCATACACCACGTGGTCGAAGGCTTGGCGTACATGCACCAGCGGAAAATTGCTCACTTAGACATCAAAGTGAGTGCAGTAGCAAAACGCGCGCCAAGGTTTATCAAACATATTATTTATCCCCCCAAAAAAATAGTAAAATAATGCGTAAAAAATATGGCATTGGTGATACGTTGGTTTCCTGGAACGGTCCAGGTCCAAATGAGGTGTGCGTATGTGCGGTACACGTGCTTTAAAATCCATTAGGCCACCCACGAACAAACAACGAACGCCGTGGCCGTCACGATTTAGATTCTATATAGACTCTAGAGATCGATATTGCGATATATAGTCCTGGATCAAGGACCAGCCCCGACTGGCAGGAAATCCATAATATTGTCCATTATTGTTTATATCAAATTAACATTATATTAATATGCCGTATCGTGTTCGGTGTTCGTATTGTTAAGGCCGGGTATATATGCTAATGGACGATATTATATCATACATTTAATTCGTGACCGACTGCGAAAATATTAAGCATATTATACTAACAACGACACACTTGCTGCAATTTCAATTTCGAATAAAAAATATTATGTTATAAACGTTCCAGTGATTAACATTTACAAATATCGATGTTTACAGCCGCAAAATTTGGTGTTAATGGGTGTATTTCCAACTTGCGACGTCAAGCTTTGTGATTTTGAAATATCCCGAGTGATTCTGGAGGGTACGGAAATCCGAGAAATTCTTGGCACACCCGACTACGTCGGTGAGTAAACCGTTTTAAAAACGATTTTTGCATAATAATATAGGTATTCCTTTACTACAAAATATAGCCTGTTAGAGAAAATATTTTAAATATACATTTTTATCAAAATTTGTGTTTTTAGCTCCAGAGATCCTTCATTACGAACCAATCACGTTGGCCGCAGACATGTGGTGAGTCATCATTCACTTATATTATTTACTTAAGAATTCAGGTATTATTAGGTAACCTAGGTATGACCTTGCGCCCATTCTCAAAAATACCTATTTCAGAGATCACTCGTCCCTACAAATATTCCATTGCCTCATTAAAACGGAAATCCTGACAGGAGTGTATAAAAGGGGTGATGTGTATAGGTGGGTCTGATCAGTCCCGTGATCTTTTTTTTTTTTTGAAAGAGTCCTGTAGTAACATTGAACAAATTCTGGACACAAACAAACAAATAACACGCATTATATTATATGCGTGGTTAGAAATTTAAAATTCCTAAAGGGAAGGGGAGTAAACCATTTGTGAAATAATATTTTTTTTAGAAAATCTTAAAAATATGTAATGATTTCATTATAGGTGGTTAATGGTTATACATATTTCGTATACATATTATTATTATAATCATAATAATATTAAATAGATGCAATATACAAATTTGTGATACACTACCTACTACTTTATACTGTAGAGATATCGCACTATCAAACGTGCATGAATTTAAAAATATTCACAAGACTTGGGAAAATTATAGATAATTCCCAGTATATTAACGGTCATTTATTTTTCAAATCTTGAATTAGTCCGTCCGACACTCGTAAGATAACAGCAATTATTAATTTACGAATGATTAATCATTGGTGCGTATATTGTTGTAGGTCGCTTGGTGTGACTACTTACGCACTGTTGACGGGGTTCAGTCCGTTTGGTGGTGACACGGACCAGGAGACGTTCTGCAACATATCAAATGCTGACATCGACTTCCCGGACGAGCTTTTCGAGGACGTGTCAGAGGAGGCGGTTGACTTCATCCGGAAGCTGTTGGTCAAAGATCCCAAGGAGAGGCTGACAGCTAAAGAGTGTTTGAAACACCCGTGGCTGGCAAACCTCCGCAAGTCTTCGTCCGGCAGCAGCCATTCGGTGCAGCACCACCAGCATCTCCAACAAAACTACCACCAACATCAACAGCCTCACCAACAACAACACCAACAGCCGTCGGTCGTGAAACGCACTGGCTGCAACACGTGTGCAGGCATTACGCCATCGATCAGTGCTAGACGTAGCGGTGGTGGTCTGCAACCTTCATACCTCTCCAAGTCTCGGGAGGCACTTTTCGAGCGGATCGTGTCCAAGCACATGCGGGAAAGTGACATGAAGAGGTCATCTATGTTGCATGAGTCGCAGTACGCGTCCAGTCGGATGTGCGAGAGTCACACGTCCTTGGTATCCCGGTCACGGAATGGCACCAGGACGTTCAGCAAATCCAAAGAGAAGCTGTACGGGCTCAAGAGCTTGTCCCGGTCTCAGGACGTGCTGGACATGTGCAAGAGCATCAAGGACCTGAGCGAAGTGGACAAAATAGCCACTGTCGGCAGCCTGCTAATGAGTCTCACTGGTGTCTCTACTCTACCTAACTCGTTGTGCTCGTCCACCGCCAACATATCTGTGTCTCAGAGCTTCATACCCGAGGGTTTGGTGTCCGAGGATGATAAGGAGAATTGCATAGCGAGAAACGGCGATCGTGAAACCGACACGGCTGTCACAGCCACCACTGCAGTATTCAACACCATCAATACAAACACCACCACTCCTGTCGATACCACCACTGCGGAATCCATCAACTACACCACAACCGCAACCACCACAACCACGGTAACCTCAACGCCGGACTACGCACCACGATCCGGGTCTCCTGCCGGCAGTAGTACCAGCGGCACGAGCAGTGTAGAACACTTTTACCATTCTGACGAAGAGCCCAGGTAAATCCATCATGCAGACTTTTGGGGGTTGAAAGAAGTTCTAAAATTCCAAAAGGGTGCATTACACCAGTATTATCTATTGAGACAATAATTATTTATCTACTAAGTTGCGTTTTCGGGCAATTGTAAACTCACCCGATTTTAATGGAATGTAAACTCTCCCGATGGTAAACTCTCCCGGGTTTAGTCCAATACTACCTGACGGGAACATGTAAACTCTCCCGGATCTTCTTCAGTACTACCTGACGGGAACATGTAAGCTCTTCCGGGTCTACTTCAGTACTACTAAGCTAGAAGAGCATGGGACATTATTCGTATAACAGAGTTGGTAACACTAAAATAATGTTGTTAATAATAAAAATCATTATTGCTGTGAGTTATAATATATTATAGTCAAAATACTACTTTTTATGATAATTGGAAGTTGGAACTCACTGATTTCAAAAAACTTAAGGTATAAATAATTAATAATTAAATAGAAAATATAGGTTAACAGTAATACAATTGATAGAAAAATTTTAAATAACATTCACAATCTCTGCTGTTAAGGCAATTTATATAGTAGCAATAACATTTAAAACAACTCGGGAGAGTTTACACATTTCCTTCAGGTAAACATAATATTGACCCGGGAGAGTTTACACATTTCGTTCAAGTAAACTTTAAGTTTACCCGGGAGAGTTTACACATTTCCTTCAGATGAACATAGATTGACCCGGGAGAGTTTACCATACATTCGCGAGAGCTTACCACCGCCCGCGTTTTCAGATAAAATTCAATTAAAACTAAATACGTAGGATTTAAATATATACATATAAATTTAAAAAAAAAATCACATGATTCTATTAATTGCTTTAAATCGATTTTGCCGTATTCCAATTGCTGCGAGAATCATATTATTATCGACGCAGCGGAGCAATACGGCTGCTGCCAATCTGCGTTTAGACTCCGACCCAGCTCATACTAGTGTCTAGTAGTATCGTCCGAGACGCTGCGGAGAAAACGTACCAATACAAACCGAAAATGTAGCCTCTACAGCTAGTATGTAGCTCATACTAATTGTATTGTTGGTTTGATATATTTTCGTATACCACAGTTCAATGTAATCGGTGACATACAAAGAAAAAAAAACTTTTAAATCATCACATCACGCCTTTAAATTTCTAGAGGCACTGCTATATAGGTATATGAAAAACAAAAACTTAAGCTTGTTCCTTATTCACTCTTAGCAACTATGATTCATTGAGGAGGGCGGAGCGGGAGGCTATATCTACATCAAATCCGGTCGTCTCCACAATCCTCAAAATTAAATACTAATATAATATCACACTTGCATGGTGAAATGTATATTTACATATTACATTGACGTTTATTTTTGCTAATATACTATATAGTTACATGATTTATATTCCGTGAAAATTAAAATTGTAAAACCATTTGCACGTAATATTTTTGGCTTGTGTGGCCTCCTACGGTCCGGACTCGCATAAATTAACACGTATTTATATTCACTAATATACTAAATAGGTGTCCACTCTATTAACGGCCCACTGCTCAACATCATCAACGGGTGGTCCGTTGGTCGTGAGGTCGTCATCCGTACGGGTACGGCGTCGGGAGCCGGCTGGATTTTTAGGTACCTATACCGCGGTATAAATCGAACCTACGTTTTGCGATCTGTTGGTAGAAACTCGTATAAAATTAGGTGAAAAAAATATGATTTAAACGACACCAGTAAGACAGTTGACAATATTGGTATTGGTCAGGACACAATTAAAACACATGTCATGTATATAGCTCATATAATATTATTTGCCATGTACCTATAATATCAGATATATAGGTACTTACTGCTAAAATAATACTTAAATGCTCGATAATCAACAGCATTTTTTTTTATAGGCTTCGATAAAATATTAATAAGCAATGCGATATTCTTCATTATTGTGAGCGCATACCTTATATTTTTTTCAATATGAATGAAAGATATTTTTTTGCCAGATATATGAGTTATATTTTTTCTAAAATATTAACTAAATATTTGAAAAGCTCTAACTTTTTTTTTCTGATCCCTTGAATATCATTGTAGTCCATTTGAGTAGAAATGTAGGGTAAGTATAGCTATAGGTAGGTAGTATAAGACGGTACATTAACTACATTGACTATTAAAATTATGCGTTTTTCGTCTTTTCCGTCGTCCCTCCACCATGGATACCTTTTAAGCAATTACTACACTTACTATACATTTTTGTCTCGTAAAAAAATTAGACTCATCATATTAGTACGCATAGATAGAACATCGTAATGTCTCGAACCACTAATGCTTGACTTTCGTTACTATCCCTGCCATCAATTTTGTAATAAATAATAATAATATAACAAACGGATCGCACCATAGTTCATTGTAATATGGTTCCATAACATAATAATTATATTAATATTATTGTAATATATGTGCATCGAAATAAATTATAATATATTATTATGCTGTGTTATTAAAACGATATCGTTAAGTATGTTCACGATTGTTTTTTCGAGAGCGTTCAATGAAGAAAAAAACTTCAATTGTGATAATTATAATTTAAGCAACTGACGGATGATAGTGCGAAATCGATTTATATTTTTAAATATTTATTTCACGTACCTTCGATGAGCACCCACCTTACTTTCTAAAGTCGAGTATCGACGGCAAACTTTATATGCGTTACTTATACAAATCGTATATATAATGATATGATGGAATACACGAAATTGAAAGTAAATAACGTTTTTACCGACGTCCCACGTGAAACGTGCACATTTTTTGTTTTTAAATTCGCGTTCCATCCAGTTCATCTTGGCACTCGGCAAAATAACAGGGGTCCAAAAACTATATATTTCAATATAATATAGTTTTTGGATCGCTGTTTTTCTTTAATTTACTACGGCCGAGATGAACTGGACAAGTTATAGGTAGATGTATATGGAATCCAATAAAAACTATAAAACTATATTGTTGTTATATACGAACGAACGAAACCAACACTTTCAAACACTCTACCGAAAGGCGTAAATGAATATGTCAAGGTCCTAAAAAAATATCGACGTTGACGTATAAATATAAGTATATACCTACCTAATAAAACTGAAATTAATTTGTTTTTCGAGCGTTTAACCGATATACGGGACGAATAATTTATTAATGTATACGCGTACAGCAGCTGTACAATGATAACCTAGGTTAGTGTGGGTGTCATAAGAAAAAAAAATTTAATAAAAAGTCAATAATATATATACAGATTAATAAAAATGTCTACGAAAAAATATCAAAAAGATTATGATCGCGTATAGATAAAATAAATAATATTATGGGTATTTCTGACGGTACTTAATTATTAAACTAAAACTTCAACGGCCCGTACGAAAATATTTCCGTGACAAACTTTGAAATTACCATCATGGCCTTCTGTAAAGATCAGACAGGGACATTTAGTACTTAGTACTCACATAAAGTTTGGTATGTGCAATTCCCGAGTACATAATTCCTCGGCATTCCTGACAAGGGCGTTTAGTCGATGTTATATTGGAGGAATCGATAGGTCCCATATTATGTAGTATCTATAACAACGGTCCCCATTTTGGAAATGGTCAAATATTATTTTTGAAAATTACTCGCAGTGAATAAATTTATATTTGCGACTTAATATTGACCTCACAATAAAAAGGATCTTCGTTTGTCGTATTTCTTTCTCGGATGTAAGGATTCCTAATTCCAAGTTACATTTTGTATGACAATAATTAAAAGTTATAAAAGTTTAAAAAAATTTAATTTTAATATAAATATTTTATTTTATTTACTCTTTAAAAATGTGGAATGTTGGATTTTAGAATGTACAATTACGTTTTAGTGCGGTTCGCACAACATTTATTAAAGTTTCGCAGACTGCACATAGTGGTAACCGCTGATCCATAATAACTAAAAATAATTACGTACACATTTTTTATTTTTAACAGTCTCTTGTATCTTCAGAAATTCCCGAAAGTGCTGGAAAGGTAAGATTAATTCTTTCCGGCAGTGCCAACTCTACGTAAACTGTATATATTATAATTATAATAGGTATTAGCTATCAAAAAATATAATATAATATATTATAATAAATGACTGACCGTGACACGTTTTCTGTCCTCTGTCCACCGTAGGTTTTCGGTAGCCCAGCTGGTCAAGGCGTTCGACACGCACCAGGAAGTAGTGACCAAACGGTCGCTGGAGGTAACCATGAACCCAGTCGCCAAACTCGGGATCGCCCAGCTTACCGCAACCGAGTTTCCGACCGGACCGAACGCTCTGCGGCTGTTCATACCCAACATCGACATTTGCGGTGGTGAATCTGCGGCTGCCAAGAGAACTCGTGCCGTGGGTTGTGGAGGCGGTGGAGGTGTTGGAGGAATAGACGCCCGTGACGGTAACGAGAGTGCTCGGAGCCCGAATTCGGACAACCATCGCAAACGGTCAAACGTGAACGACTGATCTGACAACTACCACTGCGGTCCTCCCCATATTTATTTCAACGGTATACATATTATATGATAATATTTTGTATTTGCTAGACTATTTTTTTTATAAATATTTTAACGTGTTATTTTATTATTGTGTCGTGTTGTGTATGGTATTATTATGTTGTTCGCGCGATAGAATATATTTATCATTATTATTATTATTATTATTATTATATTGAAGTGTGTATGTTATCACATTTGATTGTATTGTACAAGTGAGCTAGTGATTTTTACATGTAGTCGTATGTATACAATAAATGAATGTCACATCGACACGAAATAAATATTATAATGTTATCATTGTAATGCACATCATCAGAATTTGGTCATTATTAATACGTTAGCCTTTTCCATCTCGGCATACTACAGTAAATATTTATACATCATAATAACCTATAGTAATTAGGTCATATTTTGATCTAATTATTTATTGTAATTTTTAGTAGTTTTATGAGGTGGTTATCTCTGGTGCCCCAATGTTCGAGTTTTTTATTTTATTTTTAACCATTAATTGTACTATAATTTGTACCAATTTGTACCTACATATTTTCCAAAGAAAAATCAAATTTTCCGCTGGGGTGCCAGGGCAACGTTACCCCAGCACCACCATAACTAAATAATGTATTTATAAACATTTTTTTTTTCCATTAATTGTATTATAATTTATACCGATTAGTACAACCATTTTCAGAATTTGTACCTAAATATTTCCCGCTGGTATAGTGGTAGGTATATTGTCTAAATCCATCACTCCAGCGCCACCATATGACAATGAGTCTCTCTCGGTCTGTGCGCGTGTGTATGAGCTTGCCGCAGTAGGGCCCTTTAAAGATACCTCTACAGTGCCTTAGCTGCAGTTCGTGAACGTTCCTAACTTCTCGGTCGACGACATTAACCAGATTATACCGCGTTACAAAACAGGCCGTGATACTTACAACAGCAGTCTGCGATGCCGTTCGCATTGTACAGAACACACACGAACAACTTACTGTATACATAATAGAATAGTATACATATTATAATATTATGTGCGTTATAGGTGTCTATCGCGAGAACCTCGACGGTTTGACGTCTAATTAAAAACGAGGGAAAAAACACACTCACGCAGACGAGAACCAACGCAGTGATATCCGTCACCATCCTTTCTGTAGGAATGGTAGGTACTAGGCACGGATAATAGTATAGTATACTTTAGTATATTATCCGTGGATACTAGGTACATCAGAGACATAGAAAGGATATTTTCGGCTATGCGGAGAATCAGAAATTATTTAAGATCAAATTTTGTATAAACCGTTTTCAGATAATAATAATATTAATTATTATACAATTTAATGTATATTTTACAATTTAATGTACACGTACAAGAGTGTGTACACATTATGTGTGTGTGTGTGTGTGTGTGTGTGTTTAGTTTAGGCTCACGAAAATCAAATATTGTTATGCTTATTTAAATGGTGTCCAGACTATACTACTATTGTAATTAGTACCTAGGTACCATGGTGTAACATATTTTGCTACATATTATATATTTATATATAAATTATATACAAAATAAATAAACATTATAAAATTGACCATGCAATTCAAAATAAACACAATCAACACTTCTTGACTCCACCCAAATTATTACGTATTATTAAAATAACACACATCAGTCAACAGTCAGTGCGACAGCCACCTTCAACACGAGCGAACTGAAATATATACAATTATTAGCAGCCGTCTTCCGATCTACCAAAACCTTTGAGTAAAGTATTATTTAAAATATATTAATAATTATATATACTAATAACTAATACCTAAGTTAAGAGGACGCTATACCCGCATGCGTTGTCTCTGTCTTACAAATGTACAACATAGCAAAAAACTGTTTTGCGCGGGATAGAACCACTCCTTCGGTATTTATAGTAGAATTACCAAAACTCAACAACACATAGGGAACAACTTTATCTGTGTCGTAGGTAGCGTTTTTATTACAATAAAATATTGTATTATTGTATTTGGATAAAATAAACAAAACTAAAGTAATCGGAGAACATTAGATTTTTGTTTTTGATTTAATTATTAAAAATTATTGGTAATAATTCTATCAAAAAAAAATAAAACGCTACGACTCAGTAAACCAAAAACGTATATCCAGCCAAAAAACATATTTAGGTATGTTAAAAAAAGTCACTAGACATACGTATATATAGAAAATACATACAATTTTTTCTATTTGTTCAACATGGTTTTTATAAAAATAATAATAACTAATAAGTTATAATACATTATAGTATCAAACAGTTTAAGTTGAGTATATTATATTATAATACGATGTGTCATTATGTGAACTCTGAAGATTTTATACAACCTGTATTCATATTAAATAAAAGGAAAAATACATTATCTTTGATTTTTATAAGTACCTATAGTTGTTTCACAATATTTGGATCATATACCAGTTAAATTTGTGGAAACGGGTGATGGTGGAAATTAGAATTTTAAATTTTAGCGGAGATGGGTAATAATTACCAATAGAACTGCTATTGCGGTGCACATGCATTAAAAATCTGTTTAAAAACTAAGGATTTTCTTTATCAACTAGGTACATAATATATATATATATATATATATTAATTATAATATATTAAAATTAATGGGTGTTGAGCAATGTCAAAGAGTACTATTTAAATATTTAATAAAGATGAAGACGTTGCTTTTTTTTTGTGACACATTAAATAAAAATTGAATACTAATCAACTAACAATGCAGAAATACCTAATGGATTCAGCATTAGTATACTGGAAGCCACGCAAGCAAACAATTTACGTTTTTCATGAAGTCCAGAAATTTTAACTAACAACTGTAATTCGAGTATTCACAATATTATAATATGTTATACATTTCTAAAAATACCAAGCATCAAAATTAAATGACTCAGATGTAGAATGTCTAGGTAATGAAATATTTAAATATTTTTTTGATGATTAACGTAATAAATAATTCGTTAAATTTTACTTCCTAAAGCATACAATTTGCAAAATTATAAAAGCAATGCAAACTATCCAATATAAGTGATAACATTTAACGCTTGTATAATATAATTGTTATATTAGGATATATAATTTCAAAATGCATTTACACGATAAAGGTGAAATTTTCATAAAAATTAATAATTATTAAAGCAAGATATTGATAATAATATAAATTATAATAATAATGGATAATACCTACAATAGTCAACAGTTCAAACTAATAGTAAAATAACACTCTCCGATAACTTTGTATTCTCACCTTAGCGATGAATGAGAACCCCTGTCGGTTGTTAGAGTCAGCACCAGAAATATTACGAACTTCAGGATCATTCAGTGGCCATACGCAGGATTTTTAGGGAGGGCTTGAAATGAATTACAATTTTTATTTTTATTTTGTCGTCTACTAATTTCAGACAAATGTTTGTACAACTTTAAAATTCTCCACTTTTCTAGCAGAAAAATTGATCTGATCATTTAACTTCATTCAATCGTAGTTTTTTTGAAAACAAATTTTATCTAGTTGCCAGTTGGTGGTATCACCAACTATACCACCTACTTTAGGGAGGTTGAAATTGAAAATTCACAGTACTTTTTAAAATAATCAGGAAAATAAAAATAAAATTTGTTAAAATTGTTTGGTAGGTAACCTTGGTTAGACTACCTATCTTCGTTTGGATTGTAATTGATTAATTTTAATTTTTTTTTTCTAAAAATGTCAAAAAAATAAATTATTCGTTTGGTCAAAAAGCTTTAAAATAGATTTAAAAGTTCATCGTTTTTATTATAGCTTTTTAAAAATATTAGGCACGAAAGTAGTGAAGTTTGACTTTTATATATCCTACACCTCTTGATAACACATTTTTAGATTTAATTCTTGAACGTTAACTACGTCATGTTTACTTTCAAATAATTTTATTATTTTATTATTTGGAAAATTGAAGTTTAAATAAATTGATTGAAAACCGTGTCTTATTATAATGTCACTCATATCAGTTATTAATTAATGTGTTACCAATAAAAGTTAGTTATTTTACTCTATGCATCTCTAGTATACCTCTTATTTCTTAAAATGGCTAATATATTCCAAGTATTAATATAAAATAATAAATATAAAAAGTGGGTAAGTCACTCTGCTGTGCAGTAGGTTACACGTGGCTCATTGTAATGGATGGTCTTAAATTTGAATTCAATGATATAATATCATATTGTATGAGAAAAACGATTCTGAGCCAAGACGACTAGTCAGCCTATAATATTTCTAAGTATATCTTATGATATTATTGTGAATTAAGTTATTTATATAATTTACCTATTTACGTGGAGGGTGTACTTTTAAATTTGCAATCCTTAGGTATAAAAATTAAACATTTAATAAATTTTGAACTACAAAATAATTATTAAATTTTAAATTTGATAAATTTTGTCAAAATTCGAACTTTAAATGCTTATAAAAAAAAAATTGTGCCTATGTATTTTTAATATTTTTCAACTGCTATTGTAACATTATATCAGGAGCCTTGCATTACATTTTCACGCTTTTCTATCAAATAAATAAAGTTTTATTAATATTTATAGAAAAAAAATTTAAAAAATTGAAAGCTGACAATGCCTGTAAACAGCTAAAAAAAGTCAAAATATTTTCAACATTTTACGGTGTATATGAAATGAGAATATAAACATTCAGTGAAATGTTTATATATCTACAGTTATTAGTTTTTTAATTACAATAAAATAAGAAAATCGTTACATGAGAAATCGAGTGAATATCAAATGTTGCACAAATATGAATTTCAAACGCTCATAAAAATTTAATTTGACATTCTTGTAGACATTTTTTTTTTTTTTTGATAAAGGTAAAAAACACTAATGTATAATCTTGTATTACATTTTCAAATCTTAGATTTAAAAGAAAAATTTTTATGAATTCTCAACTCAAAATAATTTGGTAATTTTCGTGATTTTTCCGTATTTTGTCAAGATTTGAACTTAAAATGCTTATAAGAAAAAACTGTGACTAAGGATTTTTAATATTTTTCAAATGTCTTTGTAACAATATCGTAGAAGCCTTGTATTAAATTTTCAAGCTTTTTTACCCAACAAATAAAATTGTATTAATATTTATAGAAAAAAAAACTAAAAAAATTGAAAACTGACAGTGTCCGTAAACAGCTCAAAAAGAGTCAATCAGTCAAATTATTTTCAATATTGTATGGTTTATAGAAAATGGAAATATAAACAACCAGTGAAAATTTCATGTATATACGTTCATTTTTTTAGAGTCACACCAAAAATCAAAATCGATTTTTTGGAAAACCGATTTTGAGTAAAAATTCCAGTTTTTCCTTAAATGTTATGTTGTTTTTCTCGGCGCTTTTAAAAACTATTGGGAATTTTAAATTTTGATCTCCTCAATGCACCAACGATATTCACTTTCCCATTGAACAAGATACTGAAGTTGAAAATCGAAGCAAATTGCTCCGCTCAGAATCTGAAATATATAGTAAAATTATAAATCTATTAGATTAATAGATATCTGACATGCTGCGACTGTTGCAAAAGACATTGTTTCCCGGGTATGGTTCAAGCGTTGTCCATTCCAATATCTATCAGGTATCAAGATTAATTAATTTAACCCAAGCTAGTAGATTATATTATAAAAGTTTCATCTATAAATTATATTATTTTTCAACACACTACTATGTACAACTCCTTTATAAATACTATGGTTAGATACAAACATTTTTTATGCATTTATTCACTAATTGATAGTAGCGGCCGTAGGTTTCTGCCCCGACCCTTGACATTTTGTTATTTTCTGGACATTTTAGATTTAGGTTATGATTTTTTATATTATAATATTTATTACTATTATACTATTCAAAATGAAATAATATGTGGCACTTTAATATATTATACATTTCTCACGAGATAGTGATTGGATACAAAATGAATAGTGATTGTCTATTGTTCGTGCATTATATACATATATTTATCAAATACTTAAGTTTATACTAAATACTTTTATTATATATAATATGAAATAATGTTCAGAATATTATACTTATCTTCTTAATTTTAACAAAAGATTTTGTAAAATAAAATACAGCAAATTGTTATAAAATATACAGAGAATATTGGAAGTTTAACTGTGTGCATATTGTACCGTATTGTGCAGACAATTTTAAATTCACATAAAATATATCAATAAGTTTATGACATTAAAAAAAAATAAACAATAAATTAATTTACTATTAGTAGGAAGTTAAAACTAAATATGTACTTAAAGAAAACAATTCAATACATAATTTTACTTTAAAAATGATATATAAAATATTTTATATCAATTTATAAATCGTATGCATTTAACTAAATATTAGAAAGGAAAAAAATATTAGTGTTTGTGATTCAAAAAATAAATATTATAAACCTTTTTTAATAAGTTATAGGAATTTGGCGACCATAAGTAGAAAGTTAACAAAAGTTAGCATTATACTAATATTATAAACTATGGTTTAATCTATTAGTTAGTTGTATTTTTGTTGATTCACTACTGTAATAAAAGTTTTAAGTAAGTTAGAGCAACATAGGCAGCCATTTCTTTAGCATCTTCTGTTGTTCTGCCCGAACCGATGAACAACAAAAGAGGAGTGACAGCTAATTGCACTACTATTTCAATATCAACTGAAAAAAATAAAGAGCATAGAATAAAAAATGATGACTATTACTTTAACTAATCTCTTACATGACTTGTTACTCATCAATAAATATGTAATACAAAAATGTTCCTCTTCTCCAATCGTTTCTAAAAATTTAATCGCATTTTTTCTTATTTCAACTGTGGAATCGGTATTCTGCACAATAATAAAGAAAATATAAGTATATATATTATATTTAGTGTGAGTTAATTAAATTGATGTATTACCCTTAATTTGTTTAAACTTGGATTTTGTGATGATTTTAATCGGTTCAAGAATATTTCCAAGGATTTCAGATTATTTATGCAATTAAAATCCTTACTTTCCATCATGTCTTGCATCATTTTACGAGGTGTTGGATAAACATATTCTCTAGCCTTAGAGATGCTCTGTTGAGGGATGTTTTTTATTAGATCATACATAATATGAGCAGCTTGTCTTTTAGCTGCTTGCTTGGTTTTTCCTTCACCTTTTCAAATAAATTTTCATTTTTATTACATAAGTTAATAACTAATCGTATACAAATGATATATATATATATTAGAAACAATGCTATTATTTAATTATTATATACTTTAACTTTCAACTTTTTAAGAACCTATTTTATATTTTATTTGCTGAAATTGCACCTGCTAATTTTAATGCGTTTTACTGGTTAGACTTCGGGGGCTAATATAGCGAGATGAAAGAATTGAGTTAGGAGATTCCTGCTAGTCACAAAATTTTTCATATTTTTAAAGAAATGGATTTTTACCCTTCAACATAATTCAAGAATGACCCAAATAAGAACCACCCAAAACTATAATAAGTGATGTTATGTATAAATTCAGATTAAGGATTTCAATTTTTAGAAAAAAAAATTCTAGCTTGTACCTGATCTGCCCAAATAACCAATGTAAACCAATAATAAATAAATACTAATTTCTACTGTAGACTGTAACCAATGGCAACTATTTAAAAAATAAATAAAAACAAAATTTCCAATTTCCATTGTGAACCTCAAGATCCCTGTTTGAGCACCTCTTTAAAATGCGAATTTCGAAAAATCCTTTCTTAGTGCGCCTATACATAGTAATAAGTACATTTACTGAAAATTTCATATCCATAGCTTCAGCAGTTCCGGCTAGGCGATGATGAATCACCCAGGACAAGTCTTTTTATATACACAGATATCAGCAGTAATAAAACTTGTAATCTAAGAGCTCTGTGGACATGTCTGAATTATATTAAAATAATATTTGGTTTATCGTGTTTATTTTATTTACCAACATATACAAAAATATGCATTATAATTTTGAGACACAAAATAAGGTTAGAAAAAAAAATATTTATTTATTGAAATACATCAGTGATTGGCTGGATTGTCTTAATATAATATAATTGAGATTAAAAAATAAAAATTATTTATTTATTTTTCGGATGCATATTAATGCATAGGTACTAAAATAATCGATAAAATGTATTGATTATTATTTTAGTAATAAATCTTATGATTCACATTCAAAAGTTGAAATACGTGTGCTACATGCTACGACCAGGTATTTTTTTTTTACAATTCTGCAACAAATTTCTTAATTTGACTTTTTTGACTTTCGGCGTTCTTAAAATTAGAATCACAATAATTTTACTAAAATCACATTGAAAAACAATCTACTATATGACGACGGTTGAACGATTTGTACGACATGGAAAATATTAGGATTGTGTGTAATACACTAATACTGTAGGTACTGTATTATACGTACCAACCCTGCTTTTTTAATCGTTTTTATCTTTCTCTGTCAAACTATTCACTCGTTTATCACATATTGTATCTTTGGATTTTATTTATAAAAACAAAATTTATGTTTGACAAAAAAACCAAGTTATATACTTATAATCAGCCAGTTTAATTATAATCTGCTTAAACACAATAAATCCGATCATGCTAAATATGCAAAATATGTGTTGAGCTCAATATATGCGAAAACATGCAAAACAAAAATAGTACCATTTTTATCAGAATAATATAAATGGTGGACATAACTCACTTAAACTCCATTTGGTCGTAGCAAAAAAAATATGCTGTTTCACACAAATCCTGGCCTTAATTATTAATAACCAGCATGCCTACTTTGTTTTGTAGTTGATGTAGTAGAAGTAGTATTAGATGTGTTGGTTGCAAAAGTGGCCAAAGGGGGAGGGGGCTAAGGGGCCATTGCTCCCTGGGAATATCTAAACGGATGTACTTTAATATCATTATGATTTATGATTATAACTAATATAAGATTATAATTTATAAGTAATTTTTATTTCGCAGTGTGTGGGATTTTATACTGCAGATAACACTTGGTTGATTGAAGGTTATATTGCTTTTATTGTTTATGTCGGTTATGATTATATTATAAAGAAACAAATCAATAAGCAAATCATTCATGCATCATTTTACATAAATTATGTATATTTAATAAATATTCTTAATTTTAGAGACTGTGTAGAATATTTTTAGCAACGCAAAGGCTACATAAACAAATACGTTTGAGAAGCACTGGTCTAAATGAAGAGCTATAAGCTGTTTGTGTCCATTGAGTGTTTCCTTTTATTAGTTTATGTTTTATATTTTATAGAATATATTTTTAATTTAGAATGTAAGACGTTTAACTTCAACAGTTAAATTAATATTATATACTTTCAATAAAAATACATTGATACATATGATGTAATTTATAATTTATTTTTTAAATTTAACCATATTTATTAAAGTGTCATAATTGGGTGGCTTCTTTACTCACTTTATTTTTATTTTTTGTGTATACTGTTATCTGTCTCTTATCATAATATATACTTATTATGTCATGCGATATAGATTGTATATTTCAAATTAAAATAAAAAAAAAAATTAACTATATAATTTGTATAATATAATAAAATATTATATTATATTAATTAATTTGAAATTCATACTTATCAATGCATCTATTTAACCCCCTAGCAGTTAAAAAAGATAAATATAAATTTCAAGCTAATTATTTCAAGTTAAAATATTATATTTCTACATTTTTTTTTTTTACCATAGTGAAATAAAAATAAAAATAAACATAAATTAGGTGTGTTGTAACGCCGCACTATTCTTATAGAAATGTCACTGATATTTATATGTCAGTTGTTTTTGGTTAGAAAAGCAAGTGTAATGTCCATGGATTTACATTAGTTTTACATTACACATACATTAGTTCCACAAGTCTTAAGATTATAAGTTAATACTATAATACTATTATTAGAAGCATTTTAATCGTTAAGTATTTTTCACCCTCTAGGTCATACTCGGGAACGTGCTTAAACAGAGATTTTGAGATTTACACGAAGACGAAGACTCCCGGGTATTGATGCCTTGCGGCTACAACCGAAGACCTTATATTAACGCTGTGCGCTAGTCAAGAGCCGCGGAGGTTCACGGCCAACGTACGGTGGCCCAGTACACCGGCCGCGCGTCGTCTGAGGACCACGAGCACCGGGACCGAGGTCCCGTACCAAGAAGACAGGCCGAGTGCCGCCTGAATTTGCCTGGTCCGGCTGTGTGCTATCTCCACACCGAGTATTTCTGGTAATACCCAACCTCCGGTGATACTACAGTAGACATTTTTGTTAATAAATGGTTGCTATTGGTTATAGAGGAAATATTTGGTAGAAATTAGGTTTTATTATTTGTTTGCAATTGGTTAATCAGGCAGATCAGGTACAAGCATGTATCAAATAACATTTTCTCACATTGCCTACTTGATATGTTGTGACACATTGTCCGGCACATTGTGCCTACCAGGAAGGCTGAGTTGTGCACATAAGGAGTTGAACAATCACAATTTTGTTAAAAGTTGTAATTTTTTACGGGCAACGAAATGCGCGGGATCAACTATTAATATAATATAATTTAGTTTCAATATTTACATTACTATAATGATTAGTTAAAATGTGTTGTCTTTATCTATTACCGATCTATATAACACCACAATTTAGGAGTGTTCATTTTTTCCCGAGTGAAATTGGGTAATACAGCTAGTATCATAAAAATATATGTACCTAATTTTTTTAAATGTTAAATGTAAAAGTTTGTTTAAAGTTGCTTACCTACAGATTTTAAGTCCCTAAGGGAACATACCACAGAATACCAAACATTATGTGCTTCATTGCGTTCATCTTGTGGAAAATCGTAATCAGGTAATTCCCAACGACGAGCCATGCACAACTCTTGTAGCACACCAATAGGGTTTACTTTTGATATTTCATCTAAAACGTTCTCTTTGCTGAAAATAAATTAAACAAAATTAATTCAATCTATTCAGTTATATATTATTTTGTTTAGCCATATACCTATACTTCAAAGGGCTGACATTGCTTGGTGAAATGTTTGAAGTGGTAGACGTTATGGTGTTGTTTCCATTAATGTCATCTAATTTATCCAATAAAGCTATAGCTGCATTTTTCTTTGCTTCTTTTTTTGACAAACCATCTCCATAAGCTAAAACCATTATTTTTCATTTAGAAAGTTAAATGTATATTCTTTTTTTTAGGAATAGGTCTCAATTATTTACCATATATTCCATCATTTACAGCAACAAATCTAAAAACTGGATTATGTACATGACCTGTTATGGAAATCAAACCGTATTCGACTACTTGTTTTTTTAACAACATAATTTCATTGAGTTTAGCAATAGGAGATTTCAAGCTGTCCTGTTTTATCTCCTAAACACAAATTTAATTAATTACATTGGATAAATAGGTACATACTAAGTATAATATTAATAAAAATACACATTAAATATTAGCCATAATTTAATGGGATATTGGATAATTTATAAGTTGATATTGGTAGAATACAGTTGACTGTTAAGATATGATTTGTATTTTGTAACAAAAACTTACATTGAATTTTGTTGGCAAGTCCACTTTTTGCTGTTTACATGAAGTTTTCTTGAAATCTGTATTACAGGGCTTGAGCGCAGAACCTGTTGGTGCATCCATGTTGTAAATATCAAAGTTATTATTTTGGTTATATTCCTCAAACATGAGTTTCTGTTGCGAGGAACATGATGGTTTATCCAATGGGTGCAGACACTCTGATGAGACTGTGGTTAACGGTGGACCTTGGGTTGGACAGCGTTTGTCGGGGTATTCTACTCTACCGCCGACTGTTGTGTTTTTGGCGCTGGAGAAATTTGCATACATGGTTATCCTGGAAGGCATGTATCCAGATGATCTGCGCAAACGTGTACCTAATGTAAACAAGCAGTGGTGCGATTAAGTCACATGTTGAGGGGAGTGGGTGACATGGGATTTGGAGATAGGAATGGCGATTGATGGACGACGCACCTACCCTAGACAAAATTTGACATTAGATAGGTATTTAATATTGTTTTCGAGGGACAAAGTAATGTAATGCGATGGATACAATTAATATCGATATGATATGTATACCTACCACGGACTACGACTTTCATGAAATGTGAATAGGTAGGCAATGGATAAAACGAACAACGATATGTGGATAATGGATATCTGGCTGACGGGATCACGTGAACAAATTAATTTTAGTAACTATTATATAATTATTATTATAAAATGTTCAGTGTTTACCTAGTTATTTATAAACAACAACAAGGTACTTACCTCTACGGCTCTATCGAAAGGCCCCGGTATGACAGTAATGACAGCTGGTTCGTTAATACTATTATAATGGTATTAATGCACCAATTGATTATTATACGTGTATATTATATTTTAATTTTATTAATAACGTCGATAAAATCTAGAAAACGATCGTGACGAAACTACGCGAGCCATAGATAAAATATTAAACGCGAGCAGTGCGCACTGGAATAAAACTTTTAAGTATACAACACGATTTCGTTTAAATGCAAACAAAGCGGACCAATCGCCGGTTACAAGCAACGAAGCAACTGTGTTGTAGCAGCTGCTGCTGCACGATAATCAATATTGTTCTGTTTACTGTTTTGTGCTATTACGTAAGAGAGATAGGTAGGAAAATCCAAAACTTTTTGTTACGCTTCGTGTTTGTCGAATACTCTACACCCCGTCTGTTAGCTGATTAGCCACAGTATGTTGGCCGGGTAATTTAACGGCCAATGAAATGGCCTGAACCACGACTACGGTTGAGGAGGGTGGGATGCGCTAACCGCACTACATCTCGTACTGTTGCTGACATACCTATCACCTATCTATTTTATCACGGTAACCCAAGTACCGACTATCTCGACCATCAGTATCGACCACGATAAAGATTACACTATCTGAAATCGTCATTTGATGAAAATATAGCGTGCACCGTAAATCGTAATATAGATAAATCGAACAACTGGATAGCCGACTGAAGACTATTATAGTCAAATATTATTTGTTAAGTCGCGTGACGCCATAGGCCCGCTACATGCCTCACAGATTTCTTTATAGTGGTGTAGTATACTAGTATAGATTAACTATGTGATATGCCTAAACGGCAATGTTTACACTTTCATCTGATAACAATGATAAATATATATTATATTTCTTAAATATCATAAAATGTAAACATTGCCTTTTAAGCAAATGGCGACAAGACAACAACCTCAAAACATTGTATGGCTGTTGTATAGTTGTCGGCTATCTAGTTGTTGTATAATATATCTATAGTGTGCACTGAAATTCCACTAGCACTACGCGAGTGTTGAACTAATTTTCTATACATCAAATATAAAAAAATATTATTATCAGATATAAATAATAAATATAATACATTGATAAAGGTCCCCACACACTGCACCGCCAAGACAAAAGAATTTTACCGTCACCGCTACACTGTGGCGTCCTTTAGGAAACTAGATGTCTTTTACAGCTGTTTCTATCAACCATCGTGGGAATGGAATTATAATGTACATTATACAATATACGTTACCCACTAAAAATTTAATAGATATATGCATTATATAGTTAGCTGTCACTGAATATACTAACCGTTAATAAGTAATAACTATGCTTTAATTTACAAGGAATAACAGCACTGGTGTTTCGCTAGGAAAGACTGTATCACCCACCCCTATCCACCTGGATATTCAGTCTACAGTGGCGCAAATAGGAAAAATGCTTAAGAGCGGCTCGACTCCCAAAGCTTTTTTTAAAATTATAATATATTATATTATTTTTTTTTGAGGGTACTTTGAGTGATTAAGCCCCCACCTATTTGCGCCACTGTCAGTCTATTCATAAATAATACATAATAATATGTTGCTTGGTGTGGCACGGTCGTGTACGTATTGGCCGTTGTTGCTAGCTCCCGGATGGGTGACCACTCGGGATATTTAGCAATAAATCCTTGCCCAGTGATGAATCCAGGGGGATGGCAAAGGGGGCATTCCCCCCCCCTAATCGCCGTAGTTTCCCTTTGTTTTACACTGTGTTTAGCCAATTATGTAACAAATGTATGGACTTTTTATACTTTTGCCCCCTCCATGCCCTCTAAAATTAGGCCTTGGATCCGCCACTGTCCTTGCCACACATACAAAATGTGTTTCAAACTTCCAACCTCAACCGTTTCTCCCACTACAAATAAAAACAGCTGATGGCCATAGTTGCCAGGCTTAACTGAATAAAAAAAAATAATACATAATATCATTGATTATAAATACTATACTAGTAGGTATACTAGTATTTATAATCAATGTTAATATCTACGAGTCTATTAGTATCCATCACAAAATAATTTAAATACAAATAAAATAATTATAATACATTTTATTAATTATTAATAATAGATTAAAGATTGTTTTTTAAAGTTTACGTTTGTTGTAATTCTCATTTATGATTTTACTATTTAACCTAATATTTAAAATTTCGTTCTTTGCACTGTAAAAAGTATTTACAATTATAATGTATTATATATAATAATATATAATTATAATATTATACATTTAATGTATGATGTATTATATTTTATTGGTATTCTCGTCACTCAGAAATAAATAAATTTATGTCATTATTTTAAATCAACACAAAAAATAAATGCGGGGACTTATTAGTTATTACTTTGAATTTTTTTTTAAATTCTTAATTGGGGAATAATATTGTATAGAAATGATTGGTAGTTACTAATTATACAAGTTTTAAGTAGGCATATATTCGTTATAATAATATAGGTGTACATGTTTAGTACCTACCTACTTTTATATTTTTTTAACACATAAACACAAGCTTTTGTGGTTTTTTAAACATTTAATTTATGTTTGAGTGAAACTGCTATGTGTACGGGCTGTATAAAATCGACATAAATGGGCCATTTCCACGAACCATTGAACGACACCGTAGTATTATAGAATTCACTTTACCACGTACGTGCTACGTGCAATAATAATACTTATGTTTGGGTTACATAATACGTCTTATTAAACATTCCATTCTTTTAAATTTTAATTACTGAAACTAAAAATATAAAAATGTAAAATTATTTTCAAAAATACCTATGCTATATTATTATAGTCAAGTAATACCTACGTCATTAGACATTACCCTATATGTAGGTATATAACGTTATATCACGTATAAAATGTAAAATATATATATATATATATATATTTATAGGTACCTATTATACGTTTCAAATTTTGAGTTTGGTGATTATGTGCCCTTAAACTTTAAAGCCCTTAAAACCTTAAGATGGCCTTATGTATATGCGTTATTTTTATTGTTATTATTATTACCTACTACACGTGGGTGCTTAAAACGTAATAGAATCGTTTAAATTAATTTTCGATCTAACACTACCTATAGGTATGTGTACCCATGTAGGTAATTTATTTATAAATCATTACAAAACGAAAATCAAGGGGTTAATTAATAAAAACACGTTTAACTGTAATAGCTCAAAAATATCTAGTTGGAATGTGGATTTTTTAAATTCTATAAAAGTATTATAGTATTTTTTTTTTTTTTTTTTTGATTGCTGACTACTGATAAAATATTTTTTGAATTGACATTTAACACGTAATATAATAATTATATAGTCTGAGCAGTGGTCTCCTATATTAATTATCCTATATACCTACCAAATAGATTTTCATATCTAACAATACAGTTTATTATAATTATTAGTAGGTAACACATAATTTTAATTTTTATAATATACAAAATAAATAGAGATTAATATATAATTAATCATAACATTTAAGGGCAACACACGATTCCGCAAAATAAACCTTTTTATAAAATACACAATTCTGAATTCCGTATTTCGTTGTACAAAAGATTTTCTTATTATTTTACCCGAATTTCACCTGATTGTAACACGATTCCGCATAACAATTGCCAGTTATCGTAAAAAAATATATAATAGTATGCTTATATTGTTTTCAAATTCTATTGCATTAAAAATGAAAATAAATTATTTATATTAAATAATTAAAATAACAAAAAAATGTTATTTACAAAATTAATGATAGTTGATTAAAATGTTTCATTTGATATTAAAGAAAAAATAACTTGTGACAAAAATTGAATATATAATTGTTAGTAGTATATTATTATTTTTAAGTATTGTCCATCTTCTCGATTAGGTACTAAAATTATTTTTAAAATTAGATTTCCCTGTAACGTCACCTTCATAATTTACTTAATAGTGAGAATGAAAAGTATACGTGGAAATAGAGTAATTCGGGATCGTGAATCGTCGACATTTAAGTAGGTACCTTATATTATATTATCGGTGGCGTATTTATATTCAGGCACTATATGGTCACGTGCCTACAGCGGCAAATTTTTAGTATTTAAACAAAATTTGTTTTGCATACTTACCTAATTAATACATATTTTATAGTAGCTAATTAAATGATAATTCAGTTAGTGCAGTAAATTATGTTATTTATTATTATTTTAGTTATTAAGGACGGACATTTTCCACAGACCTACACCCGGGGAACATTTTAATACGCCCTGCTTATAATATAAAACTAATGAAATCGCATTTGATATTTTTTTTCTTAAACATTCTTACTGTCATCTTGAACAGTATGATTCCCATTGGAATTTTCTAAGAAAAATTTCAACAAATATTAAAATTAAATAAAAATATAGTAGGTACTAGGTAAGTACTGTTATATGGTAACTTAAAAATTACCCCCAAAGTTAGTTAAAGATTTTATCGTTGGAGGTGTTAACCTCACCTTATAGGGTGCTAGGGCTGACGTCATTCTGACGGTTCTAGGACGTTTCCCCCCGATTCGATGGACGTTTCCCTCCTGAACGAGACAACTTCCCCCCGGCTAAAACATTTGAAGTTAAATTGTTAAATTATTAAATTATTATTATTGTTTATTAAACAATAATATACAATGCAAATCAAAAAAAGGTGGGTAAGTGGATGTCGCTCTGCTGTACAGTAGGTTACAAGTGGGTCACTGTATAATGGATAGTATTAAATTTGAATTCAATGATATAATATCACTGTATAAGAAAAACGATTCTTAGTGGAGACGGTTTGTCAGTCTAGGTATTAGACATACCTATAATTATAGGTATACTTATCTATAGTATTAAAAAAAAATTGACCTATAAAAGGTATCAATAATAAATTCCAAATTAATCATATCACAATATCCATTAGGTAACGCGTTATACATCAATAACAAACCCGTGGTTACTAT